>NW_026441991.1:0-19136 GCF_026898425.1 Galleria mellonella
TACTGGAAGAAATCTTTTATCAGAGATAAGCTCGCCTTTGTACATTATGTTTAAAATGAATTGTGAAAGAATAAAGAATAGATTTTGGTACTTTATTCGAAACTTGAAACTGGAAGGTTCAACGCGTTATAAAATAAATGCACATTACCTCAGTATAAGTCCTAACGCTCGTTTAAATCTTTTATATTGAACTCGTTTAATTGTTCGCCGATATTTTTAATATTTTCGTTGAAAATGCGGATACATCTTGTCATCTTCTATCACAGTAAGTCAAATGTAGGAAATATATTGTAGTAGTATAAATCTTGGTTCGAGTTTCACAGGCATTTAAATTATTTTTACGGAAAGTTTCAACGTGTGTACCTACTGTAACGGATAGTCTATGTCTGATCTGGCAATTCTGGATATCTGTAATATTTGTTGTTTTTTTTTTTTATACAAATTAGAATGGCAAACAAGATGACGGTCCACCTGACGGAAAGTGGTAACCGTCGCCTATAGATATGAGCAGTACCATGGACATAACAGAGCATACTATTTCGCCCATGATCCCCTTGCGTTGCCATTCCTGCCGACTCTAATTTGTAATAATTAGATTCTAAGTTGTATAAAAAAAATTCCCAAATACACCTTAATTAAAAAATTTGTATAAGTATCTGCTTGCAATATAAATTAAATAATTCAATATTTTGTAATAAATCGCAAGTTCCCGTATAAATAACATTGCATGACTGGAAAATTGGATTATATTTAAATGTTTTCCACGGCTTCAGTCGCACGGAAACTGTCTTGTTCCCGTGGGAATTCTCGTAGTTTTGAATTTAATATTTTCAATGCAACTTGGATTTCTTCCAAAGAAACAAATTAGAAGAAATAAATAATGAACTGATTACATTTTTAAATGATTTACCATGAGATCAACATAATACGTTTTATGAGAATCTCTTACAAAACATAAAACATGCAGTGCGCAAGTCAAAGTGCAAAGTTTACATCAACATAATACGATGACAATTTCTTTAGGATTACTAAATGAATCATTAATATCAGCCCATAAATATATGTCATTACTATATATTTATTTATTTTATTTATTTATTTATTTAACACTTTATTGCACCAACATAACATGATTTGTTAAAACAATTTGCAATACGTATAGTGTAGTACAAAAGGCAGTCTTATTGCTAAGCAATCTCTTCCAGACAACCTTTGGGTAGAAAGGATTAAAGCATAAGTAGCATATTTATTTATTTATTTAGGATTTTTTTGTCTTTATTTTATCTTTCCATCTCTTCTCTTTTAAAGGAGAAATATAAACATAAGATACAGCGAAACATTTCGATATATTACGCTAGTGGATGCTTTGTGGTTAAAAAATATTAAAATAAGGCATCAAATTAATAAAAACAATAATTTACATTCACCCTATATTCAAACAGATAAAGTTATTTTTCCAGAAAAACAAATTTTATTGCTTTAATTTCATTTACATAAAAATTGCCTATTTCAATTGTGTTAAAACTATTATTGGATTAAATCGTGTTTAATTGCAAAAATAATCATAAGAATATAAAATGATATCGCTTAACGTAACACAATCAATAAAAAAAAGTGTCGAAATTTGTAGCCTTTAAAAAAGAAACATCAAAGTTTGTTCAGATTAGACGTAGACATGATGGAGATAGTCGAAACCTCTTTTTTAAATCCGATTGAAAATGAAAATAGTAATTCTTCAAAATATTTAGTCAGATTAGAGACATTAATTAATTATTTGATATTAATTACATAAATGTACGTCACAGGACACTGCGTGCAACGCGAGCGTGCCAAGGAAAACACGTGAAAAGTTTGCCGACAATATTTATTGGTACTTATTCGCCTAAACAAATGAGCGTAGGAATTTCGCAGTTGGAGAAATTGCGACCGATTGTAGACGTGAGTGTCTACCACCAATTACCACCACTACCAATTACGTTGTTTGTGTGTATGTTTCTGACCTAGTTCTTTAAATATTCGCAACGGATTTAAACGAGAAGAGAGAACGAACCTTAATTTTACATGTTTTTATATTTATTCATTAGTACAAATATGTGTACATAGCGGACTTAATGCTAAAAGCATTCTCTCCCAGTCAACCATAGGGTTGTGTCAGAATACTCTGTATATATGTAATTTTTGTAGTGATGTTGATGATTTTAACCGTGAATCTTCAGTCACTTTTATCTTTAATTTCCAGGGGAGACCACGGGGAAGTCAACCTGTTAACGTATATTGTTAGCAATGGGCGTAGTAATCCATATTACTAACAATCCCTTCCCCCTCAGTTTCGGTTTTCGGTTGTTCTCGCCATATCGCTAGGAGGAAATATTTATATTAATGTATTTATTGGAACGCTATATATTCTCGCGGTTTCACCAGTCAGGTAAACACGAAGAAGACTCCACAAAAACATAATTATCGTTTTTCAGAGATACAGTGAGTCAATGTTTGTTACTGGCCACAAAAACACATGCCAAAGTTTATTGTGATACTACGAAAACAAACATACAGTCGGAAAAGCGTATATTATCTATACTTATAATAAATCTGTAGAGAGGTCAATTCTGTACATGAAATATATTTCCAAAATAACTAAATATCAGTAAAATTTTTATCTGTTTGCCTGTATGTTCGTTATAAAAACAAAAACTACTCGACGGATTTCAACGAAACTATACTAATTTATATATATATATATATATATATATATATATATATATATATATATATATATAACAAATCCTAACTTAACAAAGGATACGTTATGTACTTATATGCACGTGGATAAAGCTTAAACGTGGATAACCTCAACTAAGTTTATGTTTTGACTATTTCTTTTCCGCTATTCTCTCAACTGAAATACCACTTTATACAAATTTCACTTAGCAATCCTCTCTAGGGAATTGCTTATTAAAATATTTCAATGGAATTGTACGTGAGTGGAGAGTTGTTATTTTATTTGAGATGTCACGTATTAATGAATGTTTTATTGTGCCGTGCCAAACAAGCGTGGGTTAGTGTTGATTTTCGGCGCCGTGGTATTTGCAGATTTTTATTAACCGACTTTAAAAAAAAGTAGTTCCACAATTCGCTTATTTTATGTTTGTTACCCTCATATCTTTGTCAATTGTAAACTAATTTGTAAAACACTTTTTTTATCTGAAAGGATATACTTACAGATTGATCCCACAGAAATTTACAGAAACAAACCAGAAGGAGGCTTTGTACAAAAGTCGTTTGCTTGGGTACCTCTGTCCTATCCGTGTTTAAAACGTAAAGCAGTTGTGTTTGCATGGCTGTTTCGGTCTGAAGGGTGGGATATGGCGTGAATTTACAGGGTACAGAGGAATAACACCTGAGTCCTTAGGAATGGCAACGAATGGGGTGTATCATGGGCGAAACAGTATACTCTGTTATGTTTAGTACTGCTCATGTCTACAGGCGACGGTTACTACTTTCCATCAGGTGGGCCGTCTTGTTTGCCATTCTGTTGTAAAAAAAAAATTAAATCGATTGATAATTTAGTTTTTAAATAAAAAAAAATATTTTGATATATTGCTAGCAATGGGTCAGTTAGACTCCATTACTAACAATTCCTTCCCCCACCCATGGGTCAGTTAGACTCCATTACTAATAATTCCTTCCCCCACCCATGGGTCAAGCGGTTTGGTATAGCTGTTAACTCTCTAATGTATATAATATACGTATACATATATTACCATGCTGATTTTAGTAGCAGGGAAGCAACAGAGTACATATCGCTCTAATGGTAATAAACAGCCGCTCTTCCCTTATCTAAAGTGGGCAATATGTACATAACAGTCGGATATCTAAATTGCTTCAATGGTAATTGAATAAATTTATTGCACCGCGGAAGTACCCGCCGTTCGGTTACGTACTTACGTTTTGTATACAAAGTAAAAAAAAACACTTTATCTAGTCTTGTTTACAAGCACTGTTAAAGTGATCATGGTATTTATCGATCCTAGTTACTGCGCGCTCACAATCATTATTACCTAACGAGAGGAACTTGCAAAACAATTAGACAGTTGCTAACTCATTTTTTTTTTTTGATGGGTGAAAATGGTATGGTAACCCCGCCTGCGCTATCGGGATACGCTGGCGGAGCACCAGTGAAGGGTGATCGATGAGAATGAAAACAGGCCAGTTAGTCCATCATGATGAATTAATCAGGAATTAACTATGATAGTTTCCAGGGAGAACCGCGAGGAGGTCGACCTGGTTGGGTATATTGCTAGCAATGAGATTCTCAGTCTCCATTACTAACAATCCCTTTCCCCCCTGCTAACTCATTTAGATTTATCTGGTTATTTTCAATCGTGTGCTCAGTTTTTGCAAAGTATATATACCAGTATAGAATGGGCCACCCCTTCCTTTCCCGTGATTGCCATAAGAGGCAACTAAAGGTATTTATAGGGTACAGAGGAATAACACCTGAGACCTTAGGAATGGCAACGCATGGGGGGTATCATGGGCGAAACAGTATACTCTGTTATGTCCATGGTACTGCATGTTTCCAAGCATGTTTGAGAAAAAATATGTAAATACAAAGCGAAAGTTTAAAATTAACTAACGCTTCCTTATTTTGCTGGATTTGCCATCAAACTTTCAAATATCGGCACATTTTTTTATGCAACTTAGAATGGCAAACAGGCTGATGGCCCACCTGATGGAAAGTGGTAACCGTCCTATAGACATGAGCAGTACCATGGACATAACAGAGTGTACTATTTCGCCCATGCGTTGCCATTCCTGAGGACTCAGGTGTTATTGCTCTGTACCCTGTAAATTCACTGCCATATCCCACCCTTCAAACCGAAACACAGCCATGCATACACAACTGCTTCGCGGTTGGGACAGAGATGTCCAAGCAAAAGACTTTTGTGCATAGTCTTCTTCTGGTACATAGGCACTAAGGAAGAGCTCCTTCACTTCTGAACATATCTGTCTAAGCTACATAATAGTTATAACGTAACATTTGCTCAGGCACATTTTTCCTACAATGAATCAGAGCTACCTGGTATTGGTTATTCTTTATTTTCTGTTTATCCACACATTTTAAATCTCCAAGCTATAAAATGATAACAAATAAAAATCGGTGATGGTAAACCGTGGACCGGATGCCCCAAATATTTCTTCAAACAGGTCAGTAAACTGAGTGATGAAATTGATTTGTTTTATCTAACGTGTTTAAGTATTTTAATAGGTACTTATTGCATAATATAATATTACAAGTATCTGTACACACTCGATTATTACGACGAGAGTTGAAGATCATAGGAGAAGAAAGCTGTTTTCTGACGTAGCGATTGTAATTTTGGCGCGCTTCCAAAATGGCGCGCAAAAGTTCGCCGAGTGAAATAATTGTGAATCTGTAGTTACGTACCATCCATTAACAGTAGTTAGTAATATTTTTAAATACGAACGCGAACACAGACAGCGATGAACGTAAATCGTAATAATGTTTATTTATTTTAAAGAGATATTCACATTTTGAGTTGCCAGTACTTAACAGTATGTGTTGTATTTGCCTAATTATGTATGTATATGATATAAGACATAGTTAAATAATAAAAATATTATTACATATGAAGGTATTTTGTTAATTTTTTTTTAAGAAAATATTGCTAAACACTCGCCAGGATTGAAATGTAAGGTAATTTATTAGATTCATGTGACCGCGAGTCAAGAATTAAAACATTTACAATTCGTAAAATGAAATTATGAATGCGACGTAGATTAAGGATAGTCCTGCGGTCTCACGGCTATAATCCCTAGTGGGGTAGTCACAGAGAATTGTCAACTGTTGTCATTGTGTTGATAGTGTTGTAACACTTGACATGGGATCTAACAGTTTCATTGCTAGCAATGTACCCTATCAGGTCGCCTCCATGCAGTTACCCCTGGAAACCATCGTGGTTAATTCTTATGGAATTCTTCACGATGGGCTAACTGACCCGCCCTCACCCTCATCTATCACCTCTCACTGGTGCCCCGCCAGCGTATACCCATAACGCAAGCGGGCTTACCATTCCATTTTCATACATTAAAAAAAAAGTTTCGCTGTAAAGGGATTGTTATATGGCCCAAGTGAGAGGCTAAGCGCGGAAAATGGAGTCCTTTTCACATTCACATACACAAAGGGATTGTTAGTAATGGAGTCAAATAGCCCCATTTTTTTCAATCGATGGTAATGGAATGGTAACCCCGCCTGCGCTATCAGGATACGCTGGCGGGGCACCAGTGAGGGGTGATAGGTGAAGATGAACTAGGTCAGATGACCCATCGTGATGAATTCATAAAAAAATAATCACGATGGTTTCTAGGGGGAACCGCGTGGAAGTCGACCAGTTAGGGTATATTGCTAGTAATAAGCCTGTTGGATCTAATTACTAACAATCCCAGCCCCCCCAAATAGCCCCATTACTAGCAATATGTCAGGTCGACCTCCACGTGGTTCCCCCTGGAAACCATCGAGGCTAATTTTAATTGAATTTGTCAGGATTTACTAACTGACCTGCTTTCATCCTCATCAGTCATCTATCACTGGTGCCCCGCTCGGTGAGAACCTCGTGAAAGCCGAAACTGAGAAAAAGAGAAAATATCTCGACCTGGCTCATTTCAGTCACCTCGTACCTAAATGTGAGGGGTGGCGTGCACTGAAATCATTCCAATCGTTATGTCGGTGAACGGTTTTATCCCAACCAGTCTGGAACAACAACAGACGGTTGGGATTCCGAAGCGGCGCACTCCCGGGAAAAATGTAGAAAGCGGTGCTCTTAGATTCTGCCCGCATTGTACGCCGGTTTCTCTCCCTGGGGCCCTGAACCCCGGCCGACTGTGCTTCTGCCGGGGGTTAGTTTGCCATCTCCTCTTCTTAAGAGGGGAGATGTGAATTTCCTAAAAATTAAAAAATAATAATATAAAAAAATTGTTTATATATCTATTTATCTATCTATCTATTAATTAATGTATAATTGCCTAAAAATTCTTAGAAAATAAATATTATAATTAATGCACCACGCTGCCAGCCCCACCGCTCCCCGTGTGACCTTTCAAAACCCGGCGTCGCCCACTCGCTAGGATGCAGTCGATCGCACTCGACTCGTGTCGCCAATCTAATCAATTGGAAATATTATCCCTTAGAACACGTGTCCGTAGAATTTTTTTTTATACACCTTAGAATGGCAATCAAGCTGACGGCCCACCTGATGGAAAGTGGTAACCGTCGCCAATAGACATAAGCAGTACCATGGACATAACAGAGTATACTGTTTCGCCCATGATACCCCCATGCGTTGCCATTCCTGAGGACTCACCCTGTAAATTCACGCCATATCCCACCCCTCAAACTGAAACACAACCATGCAAATACAACTGCTTCACGGTAGAAACAAGAATAGGACAGAAGTACCCAAGCAAACGACTTTTGTACAAAGTTTCCCTCTCATAATTTAACAAAAAGTACTGTCTCGTCGTGGACACAATGAAATTTATTTTAGAATAAACTCTGGTTGATCAAAATGCGTTTTATTAGAAATAAATGTTAACAATAATGTTCTGAATGGTGTTACAACTATCCAAGTCAAAACAAGATGGCCCCGTGCCAGAAATACAACAGTGGACGGTAGGACAATAATAAAAAAGGAAACGCCTGCTCGAACAGGCCGAGCACGCAATTACGAAATTGTCATTAACATAAACTCCCCCCGTTGAAGACTCGCTCTTCAACCGTCTCCATCGTTAATAGTCTTCATCAGCAAGAAGAGGGCAGAGGCGAACAAGAGGTCGCCGGTAACATCCTGTCTTTGTATTTACATCTGCGACACGAGAGATTCCATCAGGTCCTGGATATAATTTTGTTACTCGACCAGTACGCCAGCATAACGGAGGAAGAGTATCTTCACGCAGCAAGACCAAATCTCCAATCTTTACTTTGGCTGTATCAAGTTTCCATTTGGTCCGTACTTGTAATTCAGAGATGTATTCTTGTTGCCATCTTCGCCAAAAATGCTGTCTTATTTGCTCAAGACGTGCATGGCGACGCAAGCAACTTGCCTTATAGTCTTCTAGACAAGGGGATGGCAAAGCATTCAGCGGTTTTCCAATCAGAAAGTGCCCTGGGGAAAGGAATAGGAAGTCGTCTGGGGAAGAGGATAAGGGACACAATGGACGACTATTCAATATAGATTCCACTTGTGCAAAAAGAGTCGAAAGTTCCTCGAAGGTTAAATGAGAATTGCCCATTACACGACGTATAAGGTGTTTGGAAGATTTGATTCCTGCTTCCCAAATACCACCAAAATGAGGAGCGTAAGAAGGAGTAAAAATAAATTTAATGCCTTCCTGAACTGCAAACTCAGATAATGTTTCATTATTAGTCTTTAGAAAACCATTAAGTTCTTTAGCGGCTCCAACAAAATTACGACCGTTATCGGAAAATATTTCCGCTGGCTTGCCGCGACGACATATAAACCGACGTAAGGTCATAATAAAAGCATCCTTAGTGAGGTCGCTTACAGCCTCCAAATGAACGCATTTGTACCGTAGACATACAAATAAACATAAATAAGACTTAGATAATTTAGCTCCTCGTCCCTTTCGATTTAATGTAATAAAGGGTCCAGCCATGTCAATACCAACAGATGTAAAAGGAAAATCTGGCGTAATTCTTTGTGAGGGTAGATCACCCATTTTTGGCAATAACGTCTTTCCTAAAACTCGTCGGCAACGTACACATTTACGTACAGTTGCTCGTGCTAATAACCTACCCTTAATGGGCCAAACAGTTTGTCTGACTGTGGCTAGAAGCAGTTGTGGGCCAGCGTGCATGTTGCGAATGTGCTCTGCTCTAAATATCAATTTGCATAAATAATGAGACGAATCTAATAAAACTGGATGTCTTTTATTATATGGATAGGTTGAAGCGTCTATACGCCCACCCACTCGTATTAAGTTATCGTTATCAAGAAACGGTGACAATGATAATATTTTTGATTTCGTATTCAAAAATTTTTCATTTGATAACGCTTTAAGTTCAATGGGAAAACTTTCTTGTTGGGATATAGTGCATAAAAAGTTAAAAGATTTGTTCAACTCTTCAACAGTTAATGGGCCTGATATTTTGATATTGGGGTTTTTTATATTGTATATAAAGCGATTGACATAAGCGACCGATCTTTGCAGTCTATTAAGATTTGAAAACCGTTCCATTTCTATTATTGATTTGTTTACAATGACGGACGTAGCAACCACTTTAAGCTCAGGTAAATTATTAAAATTATCATGTTTTAAAACTGGCCATTCGTCTTCTTTCTTTTGCAGAAATTTGGGCCCTTCCCACCACATGTCTGTATGACACAGCTGATCGGCACTTACACCACGTGAAATTAAATCGGCAGGATTCTCTGCAGTGGGAACATAACGCCAGGAAGACGACTGCGTGTTTTCTTAGATTTCACCTATTCTATTAGCCACAAATGTTTTTAATTTAGATATATCTCCTTTTAACCATCCCAATACGATGCTGGAATCGCACCAATGGATTATGCGGTCAGGAACATACCTTATTGACTCTATTACTGCTTTGGATAGTCGAGCAGCAAGAAGTGCCGCACAAAGCTCCAAGCGAGGTATTGAAGTAGGTTTTAGTGGAGCTACTTTTGATTTTGAACAAAGTAACTTAACTAAAATTTCACCGTTGATATCTATAGTTTTCACGTATACACATGCACCGTAACCTACTTGGGACGCATCACTGAAAGAGTGAATTTCTATGAATTTTGGCGAAACACATGCAACGAATCTAGGAATTTGTAAATTGGACAGAACTGGTAATCCATTGGCAAAATCCTGCCACGCTTGCTCAATGTTGTCAGGTACGGGTTCGTCCCAACCAACTTTAAGCTGCCATAGCTTTTGAAGCATAAGTTTTGGCTGCATTATACAAGGACTCAACAGACCCAAAGGATCGAAAATCTTAAAAGCATTAGACATAATAAATCTTTTTGTTATGGTTTCGCTTGGAATTGGTATATTTATAGGAAAATGTAATGTATCGCTATTAGAATTCCACCCTAGACCAAGAGTACTTGAGGATTCACTAATAATCAGGTTACCCTGAGAAGCAATGTTGGAAGAATTTTGAATAATATTGGGTAAATTAGATTTGTATTTACGTAAATTAAAACATCCTTTATTCAATTCTGTAGCCACTGAATTTTTGATGTATTGTAATTCCATCTCGTCATTTGAACCCGTAATTAGATCGTCTACATAAAAGTCCTTTTGAATAATAGTTTTTATTAATTCATCAGTACACTCATCACCAACTTGCCACAAGCATCGCGTGCTTAAATAACTGGCACTTGCTGTACCGTAAGTGACAGTATTTAGTTGCATTGTTTTGATAGGTAAAGACTCGTCTTCTCTCCATAATATCAACTGCAGGTTTCTGTCATCCGGATTGACTTCAACCTGTCGATACATTTTTTCTACATCCCCGGTAAGTAGATATTTATATTGTCGGGCACGAATTAAAATGGAGAAGAGAGAATCCTGTACATTTGGGCCAATCATCTGCAAATCGTTAACTGAGAAACCAGAGGACGAAGGTGCGGAACCATCAAAAACAACTCTTATTTTAGTCGATTCACTTTCTATTTTAAAAATCGCATGATGACATAAAAAGTATGATGGATTTGGCAATCTAATAGGAGATTCTGAAAGGTGACCCAAATTTTCATACTCGGTCATGAATTTAATATATTCCATTTTCAATGTATGATTCTTTCGAAAACGCTTCTCAAGATTAGTGAAACGTTTTTTAGCAAGAGTATAAGAATCACCCAAGCAATTTGGTGAGTCTCGAAGTGGCAAACTTACGGAAAACCTACCTGTTTCAAGACGATGTGCATGTGTACGAAAGTGATTTTCGCAAGCTAATTCTATTGGATTTAAAATAGTTTTTTGAGGAAGCTCTTCTAGTTCCCAGAATTTAGTAAGAAGGGCGTCAACATTCGATTCTTTAGATAAAGGTGCATTGACAATTATATTATTACAATGAATATCATTATTTTTACATGTATTTATGGGACCGCCGATCAGCCAGCCAAATACAGAATTACGAAGTTTTGGTTTGTTTGGACCTAAGGAAGTCTGCTCAGATAGTATAATGTCCCAAAAGAGGTCAGCACCTATCAACATATCGATAGGACCTGGTTGGTCAAATGTTGGGTCCGCTAACATAATCTGTTTGGGTAAATTTAAATTTACACAAAATTGTGGTAAACTTCCTGTAAGTCTATCAAGAACGAAGCAATTTAATTTAAATTTACTTTTATTATTTAGAGATTGTATTTGTACCATAGAACTTTCAGTTATATTATTGGTAGCATTATGGCCAATGCCAATAACATTCATGGAAATAGGAGTTGAATTTAGTGATAATTTTTTATGTAGTTTTTTTGTAATAAATGATGATTGACTGCCTGAATCCAATAAGGCACGCACTTTGGTTGCCTCTTTGGTTATTGGATTCAAAACTTCAATTAGAGCAGTCGATAAAAGAACTTGTCGATTAACTTCTTTAGAGAAATTAACCATTGAATTTTCTTCACGTATTTGCGCATTATTGACTTTTGTATTGTCAATTGAATGCAATAAAGTATTGTGAGGTTTTTTGCATTGCTTACAGGGACCCATGCGACATTCATTAACAGGGTGACCTTGCCGTAAACAATTAGGACATAATTTATATTTAGAAACTTCAATTAACTTATCTTTAATGGATTTAGACTTAAAAATTGGACAGTCATAAATTTTGTGATTCTGATTACAAATAATACATAGCCATACTTTATTTTGACTAGTAGTAGCAAATGACTTTGTATTGATTGCGTGTTTATTATTATTATGCTTATAAGTTGATGAATTACCTGATAATAAATTATTAGTGTCAGATCTATTGCGACGCATAGATTCGAGAACAAATGCTCGATCAATTAAAAATTTCTTGAATTGTTCTAAATTTGGTAATTCATCTATAATATTACGTTGCTCTTCCCACTTCAGAAGTGTACGATTATCAAGCTTAGATGTAATAATAAAAATAATAATGGTATCCCAATGGTCTGTTGGTTGACCTAAGCTAGAGAGAGCACGTAGATTTTTGGTTATGTGGTCAACTAAATAGCGCAAAGAATCTTCAGTTTCGCGAGTGGCTTGTTGGACATTAAATAAAGATTTTAAATGGTGATTTATGAGTAGACGCTTGTTGTTATAACGATCATAAAGTAATTGCCATGCACTGTTATAGTTAGACGATGACACTTCAATATTAGAAATAACACGAGCAGCATCACCTTCTAGATATGAAATTAAGTAGTGAAATTTTTGTATTGGTGGGATGTGCTCATTATTATGAATTAAGCTAGTATATGTGTCTCTGAACTCAAGCCAACGAAAAACCGATCCGTTGTACCTTTCAATATTGATTTGAGGTAATTTAACACGACACTCATTATGATCGAGACTGCATTGAGCTTCTTGAAAAAGAGATTCGCGTCGTGTCTTATCATGTTCTACACTTTTTATTTGATTTTGCTCGTCGACAACATTTTTTGCTGTAGCTAAACATGATATGAACTCATGCTCAATGCGTTCACGCTCATCAATTTCAGATTCTAAATGTTCATTATTTACCAATTCTATTTGAGTTTGCAATTCATCATATCTAGCTGAGAGGCTTTCAAATTTAGTAATTTTTAATGATAACTCGGTTATTTCAATATTCGTCAGTTTAGGCTGTCTTGTAATCTTATCTAAATAATTCTTAAATTTAGTAATTTGTCCTTTAATAGAACTGCGTTTAATACTTAGATCTTTATAATCAGTATTTTTGTACATACTTGTAGATGAAGCTCGTGGATCAGTCATTTTGTTTATTAAAAATTAGTTAAATAAATTTAGTTAATATTCTACGCAATTATATACCTGAGACAAAGGGTTAAATTAAGTTTTTACAATGTATATGTTTGTACAAAAATATATTTATATAAATTACATGTAGGTAGACTCCATGCAATTTACATAAAAACAGAAAATGCTATTGATTATTATTTTAGTTAATTTTCTATTATTAATATATGTGTAATATAATAAACCCAAAGCAGTGTGTAAAAAAAATAATAATAAAATAACAAACTACGTAATATATTAACCTTATTACTATCCTAATACTTCTGATAACTCCGTAAAGGACTTATCGTGAAGATAGGAAACTTACAAATGAATTACAAGAAGCCTTCACTGATTGCAAATTGAATTTGTTAAATGTTAGAAAAAAGTTATAAATATAATAAATGGGTAAGCTCACGCTCCTCGTCAGGCGATATCCAGGTGCAGGCAGATGGCTGTGATGATAACAGCAATAGCAATATAATCAGCTGTCGAACAGCAATAGATACAGGCAGCAACCTGAAAATAGTCGGCAACGGGTCTTAATTGGAGTAAAGTGATGACGTTCGTTTCGTTATCATAACTATAATGTTTTTAATGTGTATAATACAAGTATATACACTCGTTATTTTATATAAATAAAAGTAAAATAAATGAAAAACTAATCTGTTTAAGGGTGGGTAGGAGTTGACATTAATATAATGCGTATGTACATTAACTTGAAAAAACCTTCCCCTTTTCTCATCAATATAACGATTGATTGAATTATGATAATTTATAATAGTTCAAAATAAATGAAAAACAATATACATACAATACGACTCAGATTCTAGTAAGAGGGAGTATATTTTTATTCTAATATTTTTATCGTAGGTAGATTTTTGCACAAGCAGAACAATACTGAAATTTAATATATATTATGTACTTTAGGTTTTATAAATATAAGAAATTATTAGTTAGGAATATTTAGGACACTTATCTGAATAAATATGTTGCGAGGTGATGCTTTTGATGCGTCACTGCTCAGCGATATATAGTAGTCTCTTACTATGAGTTTTTTGTACTTTTGCTTCTTGAATATCACGAGGTCTGCTACTGATTAACAATAGGGATAGCACGTACACGACAACTATATTGTTCTTGTTGATGACCAGGTGGATATAATCGTCGACTTGCTTCTTCCAATGATGAATTTCGGTAGATATATAATTCCAAACCGTATATTTTGATGCGGTCCTGTCACGGTCGCCAATTTATGTCTCGTCGTGGACACAATGAAATTTATTTTAGAATAAACTCTGGTTGATCAAAATGCGTTTTATTAGAAATAAATGTTAACAATAATGTTCTGAATGGTGTTACAACTATCCAAGTCAAAACAAGATGGCCCCGTGCCAGAAATACAACAGTGGACGGTAGGACAATAATAAAAAAGGAAACGCCTGCTCGAACAGGCCGAGCACGCAATTACGAAATTGTCATTAACAAGTACAATAAAGAAGATGGACTTCATAATATTGGATTCATAAACAAATAATGGATTCATAAACAAAAGACATTCGCTACCATGTGACTTCACCTAGATGGTTTATGCGAAACAATACGATGGACAAAACGCCAAATGCTCCAATTCAAATATTCATAAATTTATGATATTATTTAGGTATTAGTCCGTCTAGGGCGGCTTCTAATTCTCTCCTCATTCATGCTTTCATTGCATAATCTTTTTCATAATTCTTTTTTAATCATCCTCTCCAAGTCACCAAACCATGATGTTGTATCTCTGTGCATCTTCTACCGAATTTATCACGGGGGGTGCTCTGAGGAATTGTTTAGATTGATTTTCACCACCGTACAACCCATCACAATCTAAAGTTTCATCCCAACCATGACGACATGGACGAGTGGCGGTCTTCCATCATGCGTTTTTTAAGACACTTTCTTCCACGCATGACCACACTTTGGAATCAACTTCCAGCAACAGTATTTTCGAACAGATACGACATTATAACGTTCAAGAAAAGAATACATTCCATTTTAAAAAGCCGACAGCACACCTTGTATCATGGGTGGCAGTAGTTTTTTACCATCAGGTGAGCCGCATGCTCGTTTACCCCTGTGTTGTAAAAAAAAAAAACTTCTAATCACACTATTTCTCAATCTGTATTTTAATGTGATTGTAGATGGTTTTTTTTTATGGATGATAATGGAATGCTAACCCCGCCCGCGCTATCGGTATACACTAGCGGGGCACTAGTGAGAGATGATACGTGAGGATGAAAAGGCAGGTTAGTTAGCCCATCGTGACGAATTCAACAATAAATTAGTCACGATGGTTTCCAAGAGGAACCGCATGGAGGTCGACCTGATAAGGTATATTGATAGCGATGGGGACTAACCTCCCCATTTCTAACAATCCTTTCCCCTCGATTGTAGGTGGTTGTCTATATTAAGCCTTTCGAAAAAGAGGAAAATTTTACAAACTGTGAATTTTACACTGCGAGACTGATGCGCTCACGTGTCCTACCGCGTCTGTTCAGTTACAAAATCATATTTTTTAATGCTTCCGACAACTCATTACAGTGTCTCCATTCACTGGCCTTGTAAAATATAAACACTGCTTCCAAAATTATTTTCGTAGCAAGCAGACAAATCGTCGATTAATAAATAGATTAAATTTGTCAAGACCAACGCTCTTTATAATTATTTTTCCCAGTAGCGTCATATCGAATACGAATGAGAGGTCAGTGTATTTTTTGATAGGTGAAAATGGTATGGTAACCCCGCTTGCGCTAACGGGATACGCTGGCGGAGCACCAGTGAAGGGTGATAGATGAGAATGAAAACAGGCCAGTTAGCCCATCATGATGAATTCATCAGGAATTAACCACGATAGTTTCCAGGGAGAACCGCGAGGAGGTCGACCTGGTTGGGTATATTGCTAGCAATGGGATTCTCAGTCTCCATTACTAACAATCCCTTTCCCCCCAGATCAGTGTATTAAATGTCATAAGAATAAATACTATAATACAGTAGGGTGCGTGTTAGCTCAAACAATGTCCTGAAGACAATTGCCGGTAAAATGGACTAAAACGTACTGTCAAGCTGTCGGCCTTTTAAAAAGGAATGTACTCTTTTCTTGATGGTTATAATGTCGTATCTGTTCGGAAATACTGCTGCTGGAATGTGATTCCAAAGTGTGGTCGTGCGTGGAAGAAAGTGATTTGAAAAACGCACGATGGAACACCGCCACTCGTCCATGTCGTCATGGTTGGGATGAAACTTTGGATTGTGATGGGTTGTACGGTGGTGAAAATCAATCTAAACAATTCCTCAGAGCACCTGTCATGATAAATTCGGTAGAAGATGCATAGAGATGCTGCATCTCTCTGCATCTTCTAGATCAGAGAGATCATTATCTTCAGAGTGATGCGTTGGTTTGGTGACTTGGAGAGGATGGTTAAAGAAGAATTATGAAAAAGATTATGCAATGAAAGCATGAATGAGGAGAGAATTAGAAGCCGCCCTAGACGGACTAATACCAACCAAACAGGTGGCGTGTTGAAAAAGGGCCAAATGAAAAGTATCAGTAACCGGAGAGTGCGTATGAATAGATTTATGAATGTTTGAATTGGAGCATTTGGCGTTTTGTCCATCGTATTGTTTCGCATAAACCATCTAGGTGAAGTCACATGGTAGCGAATGTCTTTTGTTTATGAATCCATTATTTGTTTATGAATCCAATATTATGAAGTCCATCTTCTTTATTGTACTTTGTGTTAAATTATGAGAGGGAGACTTTGTACAAAAGTCGTTTGCTTGGGTACCTCTGTCCTATTCTTGTTTCTAGCGTGAAGTAGTTGTGTTCGCATGGTTGTGTTTCGGTTTGAAGGGTGGGATATGGCGTGAATTTACAGGGTACAGAAGAATAACACCTGAGTCCTCAGGAATGGCAACCTATGGAGGGTATCATAGGCGAAACGGTATACTCTGTTATTGGTAACCGCAGTTAGGCTTTGAAGATGTTTTAAGAGGGGCATTGCTGCCCATCCCTCGCCCTCCCTTAGTCGCCACTTATGACACCCATGGGAAAGTAAGCGGTGGCCTATTCTATACCGGGACCACACGTGATTTCTCCCACTTACCGAGAAATAATAATAGTACATACGGTTTATTTATTTACGTACAAAAGTATAATTCTGTGTTTGACCTATTTTCAGCGAAACGTCTTAATACAAATTGAGACATTATCAAGTGGTAAATGTAAGATTCTACCGTTATGGGGTACCAGGTGGTTAATGCACAGACATTAGACGTTGTATGTTTACATTTCCACTCATAATAAACTTCGCTTGGCAACTCTTAACCAATTTTATTGTAAACACCAGTTATTTTGAGTTTATGAGGCAACCTGACAAAAGGTTTAATTTTAAACGTTTACCTCTTTGATTGGCATGTGAGGGGCTTCAAGATAATTACGCGTATGATAGAAGTTGGCATCAGCAATTAGCCCATTGCTTCCTCTTTACGTTTCTTGTATTAGTAATATAGGTGTTTTCTATATTTCGCCAAAAAGTACAATCATGAGCTACTTGTTATGCCATAGATTTCCAGTGTCCAGTGTCCAGTGTCTAATGTCTAGTGTCAAGTGTCTAGTGTCTAGTGTCTGAGTGACTAGTGTCTAGTGTCTAGTGTCTAGTGTCTAGTGTCTGAGTGTCTGAGTGTCTAGTGTCTGAATGTCTAGTGTCTGAGTGTCTAGTGTTTGAATGTCTAGTGTCTGAGTGTCTAGGTGTCTGAGTGTCTAGTGTCTGAATGTCTAGTGTCTGAGTGTCTAGGTGTCTGAGTGTCTAGTGTCTGAGTGTCTGAGTGTCTAGTGTCTAGTGTCGAGTGCCATAGATTTCCTATTAGGAATGAGTAATATATAGAACATGTTAAAAGTCTGTTATCCAAAAAATAATATTGGATAACAGACTTTTAACATATTCTAAAGTAGATACGGGTAGTACGTAATAAAGTGCCAGAGGGAGACTGTACAAGAGTCGACTGCTTGAGCACGTCTGTCCCATTCGTGTTTATACCGTGAAGCAGTTGTGTTTGCATGACTGTGTTTCGGTTTGAAGGGTGGGATATGGCAGTGAATTTACAGGGTACAGAGGAATAACACTTGAGTCTTCAGGAATGGCAACGCATGAGGGGTATCATGGGCGAAACAGTATACTCTGTTATGTCCATGGCACTGCTCATGTGTATAGGCGACGGTTATCACTTTCCATCAGGTGTGCAGTAAGCTTGTTTGCTATTCTAAGTTGTGTAACCAATATGGGCGACATTGAAATGGGTGATGATTTTCCGCCATCAATGTACTAAGGAATCCAATACATAGATATGGAATTGATATTTACATTACCTATGCTTATTTCCTATGTCGTTCCATCTAGCCCGCACTATATACCCAGTAAAATCTAATTATAGATACAGTGAATAACAATATACGATTTCCCTTCCTCCTAGAATTTTTTTTACTTGTTACCGATGGATGTACTTCCGTTTTGTATAAGCTGGATCGGGAGCTTATAATGAGCATTTAAAACCTGATAGTTTAAACAGATTAAATTAAATTGCCCTGCAAATTTGTATTTTTTTATGGATGATAATGGTATGGTAACCCCGCCTGCGCTAATAGTATACGTTGGCGGAACACCATTGAGAGATGATAGGTGAGGATAGAAAAGTAGGTCAGTTAGCCCACCGTGATGAATACATCTGGAATTTAGCACGATGGTTTCCAGAGAAGACCACGTGAAGGTCGACCTGATAGGATAATCTATTGCTAGCAATGGGACTGGTAGTCCACATTACTGACAATCCCATCTCCTCCCTGCAAATTGGTACTAGAAGCATACATAAAATTGGTCTGTTTGTAGTTACGTGACCTAAACCTATTAAGTTTTGAAAGTTTGAAATTAACTCACAGATTTAAATGTCACTTTAGTACTTCTGTGGATATCATAGCAGTCTTTTTTGTTTAATAACTGAAACTGGAATGGTAACCCCGCCTGCACTATTGGATTACGTTGGCGAAGTGCCAGTGAGGGATAGTAGGTGAGAATAAAGTC
>NW_026441992.1:0-100034 GCF_026898425.1 Galleria mellonella
ATTCATTTGTAATATAGCCATGACTACTAACTACGAGTTTACATATATTTTAAATTCACTGTAGAGATTAACGTGACGCGATTACAGGAAAATAGTACCTGCATACTTCATTTTTAAAGTTCCATACCTCCAAAGGTAAAAACGAAACCCTCATGTCTTTTTTTTATGCAACTTAGAATGGCAAACAGGCTGACGGCCCACCTGATAGTACAGTGGTAACCGTCACCTACAGTCATGTGCAGTACCATGGACATAACAGGGTATACTGCTTCGCCCATGATAACGCCATGCGTTGTCATTCTTGAGGATTCAGGTGTTATTCCTCTGTACTCTGTAAATTCACGCCATATCCCATCCTTTATACCGAAACATAGCCATGCAAACATAACTGCTTCACAGTAGAAACACGAATGTGACAGAGATACCCAAGCAATCGACTTTTGTACAAAGTCTCCTCTGGTAATGTAATAAGCTCATGTCTATAGGCGACGGTTACCACTTTCCATCAGGTGGGCCGTCAGCTTGTTTATTTTAAATTAAATGTACAAGGTGAGTATAACTCTTCATGAGTTCTCTTCCAGCAAATATAGAAAGGAAAGAACGATCAATCGATCAAACTTAGCACGGGAGGCTCGAGTTTTGTCATTTTACAACCAAAAGTTTTTAAAATAAAAAATATTCGGTTTAACTGGTAGGAAAAGAATACGTGAGTTCCCGGTATAGGATAGGCTACCTCTTCCTTTCTCGTGGGTGTAGTAAGAGGCGACTAAGGGAGCGCGAGGGATGGGCAGCAGCGTCCTTCTTAACACACCATCAACGGCTAACTGCAGTTACGAATCCGCCTACCAAGCGTGGCAACAACTGGGAAAACTCCCTTAATGAGAGGTATAATGATGATGAAAAAAATGCCAATGATTTAGATGACATCCTGTATGTGTTCATTTGATACAGCCTGTATAAATATAGGTGTGTCATAATTGATAAGATTATCAGTCTAGTTATGTATGTGGCTTAATGATATAATATGTCATTGTTGCATTGGATTACTAGCTAGCTGATCCGACCCAGCTTTACACGGGTGCCTACAGATAAGACTCTACATACTAGTCATCAGCCGTGACTTCCTGCACGTGTCACATGTACGCCATATGTATTACAATTTTATATAAGTGTCTCATCTTGTGCTGCGCGACTGTGGAACAGGCTACCTGCTGACATACGGTATAGTCCCTCCATTACTTCCTTCAAGAAAAGATTGAAATCTATATATATATATATATATATATATATATATATATATATATATATATATATTTTTTTTTTTTGATGAGTGAAAATGGTATGGTAACCCCGCCTGCGCTAACGGGATACGCTGGCGGAGCACCAGTGAAGGATGATAGATGAGAATGAAAACAGGCCAGTTAGCCCATCATGATGAATTCATCAGGAATTAACCATGATAGTTTACAGGGGGAACCGCGAGGAGGTCGGCTTGGTTGGGTATATTGCTAGCAATGGGATTCTCAGTCTCCATTACTAACAATCTCTTCCCCCCTATTATATATATTATACATATGTATAATAATTTATTTATTTATAATTTGTGTATGTTTGTTTTATTTACATTATTTTTACTTGTACCTTTCCTACACTAGGTTACCCGCCAATTAATTATTTTCTCTAACTGCACTGGGTTGGCTAGAAGAGATCTGGCTTTTAGAGATAAGCCCTCCCTTGCTAACAAGTTGTTAAACTAACCGCTGTATCTTTTGTTCAAGTGCTACAAACAATATATATAAATGTCACACATTTAAATAAATCGCCATCTATGACGTGAGTTATAAAGAATCAGGCGACCAGCATCTGGAACAACCCAAAGTACCCACCTCCGAACTAAACAGAAAAATTTGTAAGCCACGAAGATGGTAAGCAAGCATACAGCTTGCCTGATGGTAGACAATCACTGTGTGCTATATAATAGACATTATTATTCTGATTTCTATTAATTTTTTAACGATTTTTACATACAAATGCACAACAGGAATTTTGTGAATTTACTACATATAATATGTCTTCTCTGACAATTGTTTCAACTTCATCTTGTAATCTTCAGGGGGCGTATGGCGATTTGCGTCACAGCGTCTCACCTCGCACTGAGGGTCGCAGCTCGCAGAGCTAGTGAAGACTTCAAATCCTCATCATTTCAGCCATTATCCGTCCACTGCGTTTGTCCGAAGACTTCAATGCGAGTTACGAAAACAGTACCTAAGTTTATAAAATTCCCGTTGTGCATGTATTTTCTACCTTCCATTGCACTTTATAAATCCCTATTCAGATTCAGCAGTATTGAAAAAAAGCGTTTCATATAAAATTTTATTTATCTTCACAAAATCACCATAGGGAAATTTTGTATAAAAGTCCTTTGCTTGGATACCTCTGTCCCATTCGTGTTTCTATTGTGAAGTAGTTGTGTTTGCATGACTGTTTCGGTTTGAAGGGTGGAATAGGACAGTGAATTTACGGGGTGCAGAGGAATCACATCTGAGTCCTCAGGAAAAGGCAACGCATAGGGGGTATCATGGGCTAAAAAGTATACTCTGCTATGTCCATGATACTGCTCATGTCTATAGGCGACGGTTACCACTTTCCATCAGGTTGGGTGTCAGATTGTTTGCCATTCTAAGTTGCATTAAAAAAATTAACATGACACTATATATATATGAGTTATTTCTTTGGGTCCTCGCCAAAACAGAGGTAACCAAGCAAACGATTTTTGTACAAAACTTCTCTCTGGTGGCATTACATATAACGACGGTACACAAATGAAAAACATTCTTTAAATTTCTATAGTTTAATAACGACAGATACATTCACAATTTCTCTTGGATCCAGGACAGGAAGGACGTGACCCGGACAAATCCTATAGGTGCTGTGCTAGGTGATAGTCAGACGCCGAGAAGAACGACGCAACACCGATCCGAGGAGACAAGAATTTATCTTTAGATGTTTACTTCTCTATATAGTTTAGAGCAAACTCGCTTCTCGCCGTCTGTACGCTTAGATCTTTTAAACTACGCAACGGATTTTAATGCTGCTTTTATCAATAGATAGAGTGATTCAAAAGGAAGGTTTATACGTATATTTTATACGTTTATATTTTGTTTTTTTTTTCCTATTTAAGAGCTGCGCTCTTGTCGGTTGAGTTTTTGCCACTCACTACGATGTTCAGCGAGTCTCTTTAACTCTTGATACGACACGACACCATAGTGCGCTGTCGTCCATTCCACAGCCACATCGGACCACCGGAATCACCGTCGCACGTGCTACTGTTGAAAATATCACTGCCCACGCAGAGGGTGGAGTCGGTGACGACATCGGCGCCGTAGGTGGCGGCGCACGCGGAGTTGGTGGTAACTTGCAGTTGCAGGTGGCGCAGGTGCCGGCGGGCGGTGATGTCATGGACTGAGGACACAGTAACACATTTATACTGACCACGCACAACCATTCTTTGGAATCAACTTCCAGCGGCAGTATTTCCGAACCGATACGACAACATAACCTTCAAGAAAAGAGTATATTCCTTTTTAAAAGGCCGGCAGCACACCTGCAATGCCGCTGGTGTTGTAGGTGATCATGGGCGGCGGTAGTCACTTACCATCAGGTGAGCCGCATGCTCGTTTGCCCCCTGTGTTGTAAAAAAAAATATATGCAGTTTTATTAGAAGCCCAATAAAGTGGGCTTACAAAGAACAAAAAATTTATCAAATACATAACTAATAACAAAAAAATTACTGTATGTTTTTTTTTTAACTGATGTAATGAAGTATTGTTGTTAATGGATGATAATGGAATGGTTCCTGCCTGCGCTAACACTGTCTGATATACGCTGGCGGGGTACTAGTGATGAATTACAGACTAGAATGAAAAGGCAGGTCAGTTAGTCTATTGTGATGGATAACTTGAGATTTTACTACTTAGATAGATTACACCTACTTTAGATTGTATATACAATTAAAAAATATATTAGTTTTCAAGCTTAACATTCAGAAATACAACTGCGAAAACCGTATCAATTTCGTGCAACAGTAACGCTGTCACAAACTTTGGCTTCTATTGCCCCAATACCTACATCAAATCATTTTTCTTAAATATATAGACTACTATATCAGGAACATTCCCTTTGTGCTTCTTTTCAAAATAGTTTTAATAGCGAAGTATACTTGTTAACGTTAATTAATGTTATGCAGCAATCCTTAATATGACCTTGATATCTGTTAAATAAATTATATTACTGACCAAAGTCCTAAAGTAAAGCTGTAACATGGCCGCAAAATTTGGGATGCAAGACCATTTATCATTTGTTTTTTATCTGTATACTGTTAAACACAGATCCCTCACTGGCTATCGTATCGTCCTGATCCTAATCTACCAACATTCTTTGACATTGCAAGAAATCAGTGGATACAAGTGGCTCGAGGTCGGGGAAGGCTTACATTCAGTAGTGGGCAGTTAACAGCTGTTATAATGGTAGTAATGTTGATTATTACTCCAATTGGTTGTTGCATTCTTAATGGTAAATAAATTGAAAACACTTTTTAGACCGCTGTAATTACTTTAATGTTTAATCAATAAAATGAATAGCATAAATAGGCGGACACATTTACAATCTAGCTTGGATCAGGACAGGAAGGACGTGACACGGGCGAAACCGGCGGGGAAGCCACGCTGGCAACCGGACGCCGAGCCGAACGACACCACACCGATCTGTGGAAGGACAAAAAAATTAACGTCATATTTTTCTTACATAGAAAACTAAGATTTTCGAGAGTTTATTCGAGTTTCTAAAATAGCATTTGTGTTAGTTAAAGCTGTGGATTAGTAATAAGAATTTATTATTTAAAAACAATCACAAATTTCTTGGTACACTGGACAAGCAGATGGTTCATTTAATAATATTGACTTAATTTTCATAAAGTTTTTAGAAAAGATTAATCATTTATTAAAAACAAAAGTTGGTCTAATGATTAAATCTTAAAACAGACATTGGCCAAACCACCCAGTGGAATCAACAAAGTTTAGCAAAAAGTATTTGTAACGGTAACAGCTGCTTTTATTGTAGTTTCTTCTTAACAGATAACTTTCCAAATTACAATGTAAAGTCACAAAAAATTCCAATTTAAAAGAATTCTTGTATCTACTTAAATAAAGTTTTTCAAAAATGCAAAAAGTGAGAAGACTCGACTCTATGTAACTGAAACAGGATGAAGGAAGGTATACAGACCAGTGTGCGCTCGTTGTTGGTCCACAGCCACAGAGGACCGCCAGAGTCACCGCCGCAGGTGCTGCGTCCGCCAGCGCCGCTCACACACAGCGTGGAGCTGACCACGACGCTGGTGCCGTAGGTGGAGGCGCACACCGCGTTGGTGATGACCTGCAGCTGCACGTGGCTCAAGAACTGGTTGTTGGAGATTCCAGTGCCTGAAAATAATCGATAAAGTGTAAAGTTTTTGCATAATAATATAAACTACCTTTCAAAATGGTATTAAAAGGCATAAAAAATAAGCTAACTTGTAGTTCAGTAATCTAAACTTATCAAGTTTAAAAGATTTGTAATGGATATTCAGGAAACTTAATTCTTTGATATTAGTACATAATTTGAAATATGTCCTTACTGTCAGATGTGCGTCCGAAACCAGCCGCCCAAGCCCAACTGCCTACGAAGTTGTTGTTGGTCAAGCCAGTGGGCAGCCTGACCGGTTGGATGTTGTCTGTGAGCAAATATCATTATTTTAAACTCTAAATACTGGCAATAGAATAAAAGAAATCATTTCGGTAATTAATCTGTAGATAAAGTTATACTCTCTTTTAATTTCATTCAAGAATTACAATGAATAGAAAATAAAGGCCAAATTATTGGACAAAATCCTCTTCTTTTGTATTTCTAAATTAAGAGCTCACTGTACGAATGAGTAGTTTTACCGGAATTGAACTTTTAAACTGTTAATGTTATTTTTTTAAAGGAACTACCTGTATATTATGATGTAGTGTACTCGAATCCGAACAATAGTTAGGTTAATATAATTGTTATTTGCTAACAAATACTAACTGCTGTAGGTAACCCAGCTCAGGTTGATGATGGCGATGTCGTTGTTCAAGTTGTTGGGACTGTAGTTGGCGTGAACGGAGACGGAGGAGGTTGTGATGCGGGTACCGCCGGAGAACAGGCGGAGGGAGCCCAGCACGATGGTCAACTGTCTCGCGTTCTGACGGCCGTCGAACCAGCAGTGGGCGGGTGACTGCTCTGGTGTTGAGAGGAGAGAGGAACCGCACACAGAGGTACCGCCGGATTGCAGAGTGATCAATAATCCACCCTATAAATTAGAAAATAAGTCTTTTGGTTACATTTTAATTTAATCAAAAGTACCTGTACTTTTTGTTACAGAATTTACACGAAGATATAAATTAATTGACATATTTAATTCTTTTTTATTACGGTCAATTAAGAGTATATTTCCATTGACAAATTGAAATTTATATATTTTTATAAAAGTTAAAATGGGAAAATATCTAATAGCCCATCTGATGAAAAACGATTGCCTTACTAACTTAACTAAACCATGAATATTACTGAATAAACGATGACGCCCATAGTAGCTCTCATATTTTTCGCTTCCTGAGAACTAAGGATAATGCCTCTGTACCGAGATGATAGAGTCACAAATACCCGATTATATCTTTACATATTATTGACAATTTACATCATATACTAAATATTGTAGTCATGTATGTCTTTAGGTTCTTGTAAACTATTGGATACACTCTAGTCAAATTATTAACTTGTAATATTAATTGAAAAAGACCAAATATTGGAGTTTTATTACGAGCCAATAAGACTCGGTTTAAAAAGTGAAAATCATACCAACACCTCAGGAATCTGTGAGCACTCACCAAGTGAGGGTGGTCGCCGAGGGATGCGGCCGATCCGCCGACGATCCTGGATCCATCGAAGTCGCCCGCCTCCTCGCTCCTCTTGATGGCGGCTGCCAGAGGGATGCCCACGTTCTCGTGGTAGTAGAGCCCGATCGGCTCCTCGGCCAGCACCGAGCCCACCAGCGCGACCAGCAGCAGGAGTTTCATTTTTGCACACAAAATAGTACGAGTTTGATAACAGCCGTGTCCATGATGGTTATTTATATATACTAATTTAGGATATCAATCTTTGTTTAATCACTTGGATTAACATTTTACGTTTAATTTAGATACATTGTCAGGTTATCAGCGCATTTAGATTAGACATATATGTCGTCTGATTAAATTAGTGCATCCATAAATTTTCATTGTCTTACAAATTTCCAAATTGTTTAAAAAATAGACCATCGCCTACAGATATAAGCAGTACTATGGATATATCAGGATATACTGATGCTTACGGTACAATTCCTAAGGACTAAGGTATTATGCCTTAGTATTTTGTAGTTTCCCTACAATATTCCACCCGCCTTTAAATGGCACTGAATTTATTGGAGTAAGTACCTGGGTGTGCATGTTATGTAGCAATTTATCGCATGTTATTGGTTCAGTACCAATGTCATTCAAGAACGCACCGGTCGAGATCTACAAATAATTAGAATCTTCACCAATTTATTTATTTATTTCTTTTATTTACTTAAGCGCAGCGTCGAAAATCTTTTTTTTTTACAACACAGGGGACAAACTAGCATGCGGCTCACCTGACGGTAAGTGACTACCGCCGCCCATGATCACCCACAACACCAACGGCATTGCAGCTGTGGTGTCGGCTTTTTAAAAAAGAATAAGCTCTTTTTCTTAAAGGTTATGATGTCGTATCTGTTCAGAAATACTGCTGCTGGAAGTTGATTCTTAGGAATAGTTGTGCTTGAAAAAAAGTGCCTCAAAAAACGCTTGGTGGAAGTCCGACACTCGTCCAGATGGTTGGAATGAAACTTTAGTTTAGGGCAGGTGGTACGGTGGTGAAAATCAGCAGCAAATATCAATCCGAATAATTCATCAGAACAGTTTCATGATACCACAGGTCACAGAGTTCCTAACTCTGTGACCTGTGGACCTATTCCTAATAAATAATTCCATTCCCTGAAGCACCACATCGGTGATGGTCTCGGCGATGGCATCGGGATCATCCAATGTGAAGCAAACCTGCCTTCATGGGTAGGATGCCAAAAAATTCGCATCTCATCCCAATCTGCCGACCTGTAGTGCCAAATGCGATGTCTTCTCGTAGAACGAGGTGGAATCGGGCTCATGAGAGGTACTTCGCTCCACACCGAACAACGATCCTATGCCACATGTTTTCATGCAAAATACCTCAGTTTGAAAACAAAGTTTGCGTATTGCTAGTAATGACCTACTGAACTGAAACATATTCCTAAAGACGTCCCAAAAAATATGCTCGCCATAATGAATGAAGGAGTAGTCAAAAACAGATAGAATAATATGCGTTTATGTAAATAATTTAAAACTTTAATATCTACAACTATATCAAACTAACTATACCAGAGGGAGACTTTGTACAAAAGTCGTTTGCTTGAGTACCTCTGTCCCATTCGTGTTTCTACCGTGAAGCAGTTGTGTTTGCATGGCTGTGACTGTGTGTGTGGGATATGGCGTGAATTTATAGCGTACAGAGAAATAACATCTGAGTCCTCAGAAATGTCAACGCATGGGGGTATCATGGTCGAAACAGTATACTCCGTTATATCCATGGTACTGCTCATGTCTATAGGCGACGGTTACCACTTTTCATCAGGTGAGCCGTCAGCTTGTTTGCCATTCTAAGTTGTATATAAAAATGGTAAAGGTCATAAGCTTTTTTTAAATCCCGGTCCGTGAACATATTACTGTCACTCAGACGAAGTCGCGGGGACAAGCTAGTACTAAATAAGTCTTATTATGCTTATTATATTGTTTTGGGACGATTTGAAATAAAAGCGAACAAAAGCGTTCGAGTGCCAGTATTTCTCGACCGGAGTTTCCAGCCAAACTAGAGTGCAGGGTAATACAATAAAGGTACAGAAGTACTAAGAATATGTCCTGTATGTTTCTTTATTTAATTGACATTAAAATTAGAAATATATATATTAGAGATATATGATATGTAAAGTCGTTTGACATTCATTAATTTAAATTTGGCGCGCATTAAGAGTTAAATAATACACTACTAAGCTATTATGTATTATTTATTTATGTATCAATGTTTTAAGTATGTGACATATTTTATAAAATTAGGGTATGATGAGGCTGACATATCTTTATAGGATAAAAGCCTCTAAATAAAAAAGATAAAAAAAAAGAGTTGAATCAAATTGTCAGAATAACTTGTCAGTACAGATGGGCAAAGCACCGGGTTTAAACCCGGTGCTTTGGTAAAAACCCAATAAACACCCATAAACTCCCATAATCACCCAAAAAAATAGGTTCTTACGTATTTTTTTGAAAATATTTAAGTAATACCAATAAATTATTTTTATAAATTGTATTGATCAATTCTACAATATTAAATAAAACGTTAACTAATAATATTTCAGGAAATTTTAAAAATCTATATATAATAAAATGAAAGTAATTAATTTTCAGTGTTTTCATGTTGCAGTTGATCAACATGTTGGCCTTTTGCTTCCCGTAGATACTTTAAAATTTCTTCATAACACCTCGTTCGCACACATGGCCGTATATATTTAAATTCTTGAGCCACTAACAGTCCGAAATACTCATTTCTTTTATCCTCTTCTCCATAAATTAAGCATTTAGAACAGTTTGTTTCTTCTTTCAGTAAATTTTCTTTTACTTTATCCTCGTTTTTTTCTTTGTTGCGACGACGCTGGGTAAATCATCTGGACACTGGGTCTCACTATCGCCAAATATATTTGGAGATCGGCTTCGGCTACGGCTTGGCAGACATTTTTTTCTTTCTACAATTTTAAATTAAATTTATTAGAATAAATGCTTCGAACACACGCGATCTAAGTACCTTTTGTGTTTATTATACCTTACCTACCTAGGTATAAAAAGAGTACTTACGTAGATTTTCTTTTATTAACTGTTTTATACGAAGATCTTGATCTCTCAAATTAGCATCCATTTTACTTCCAGTGATTATCAACTAAATTAATAATCCACAAAGTATTAAATAACGTTTTTATGAAATATTTAGCACAAAAACAATACCCTTTAAATATCGATCGTCAGTAACTGTGGCTGACTTACCTATATTCTAGCAAGCAGGACTGCCAGATGTGAAGGGGAAATCCCCAATAAATTGTTGCATGTGACTGATGATGTGAGCATGTTCGTTTCATAATAAAAATGTTGCCAGGTAACCAAAAAGTCGTATGTTTTTGTGCGAATTACGATCATAATCTTTACGATCGTACATTAAAAAATAGACAAATAATAGTATGAGTACGATTTAAATCGTATATCTGTCAACCCTGCTAGCAAGACAGCGACAAAATCACGTTGCATAACAATGTAGCCCAAGCTTATATCTTATGAAATATACGGAAGAGATACGGACTTAGAAAAAACAGAAATGTTGTTCTTTGTGGAAGTCATTGATGAAATTCTATGTATTTTAGCCCGCAAACTTTCTTCAAACAAAAACAGCGCCATCTAGTATCGAGTTCTGTAATTATCTCTTTGTTTATGGATTTGAAGTAAGACCGCCACGCATGCAATACATTATGACTGGGGATTCCCCTATTCGTCGACGCTGAATATGAGGCGACGACAATCACTGTCAAACGTGTTCACTATTACTCTGACTCTGGTAACGTGACTTCCTGGTAACGTGTTAGGTAGGAAAAGCAGTAAAAAAGTGCATATTAAGGGAGCAGATTTGAAATAATATTTATACTTAACAAGAAATAATTAAAGGTAAGTGGATTTTTGAATGATACAATTATATCATGATCACTTAACAATTTTAACTTAAAATTAGATGTATTATTACAAGCTTTTATTTAGCTTGCGTTATGTAAATAAAAGTATGTAGGTATGTTCGTATGTTGATGCAATTATCCTCAATCCTCAACCGACTGGGATAAAATTTTCCATACACGTTTATTTTGGATGATAGTGCATAGTTAGCTGAGAGTCGTCATTGGATAATAATGGTGGATAGCCTAAGATGTGTACTAGATATTTATTTTTAACATAATATGCGTAAGTACCTAATCGAATTAAAGAAGTTGCTGAGAAAAATACAGAACAATACGATAATAAACTAGCGTCTGCGTTTAATCCTCCGAGGAGATGTAATTTTATAAAGGTTTTTTGTATTTATTTTATTATTTTTTTAATAAATTTATTGTAAATAACAAGAAATAATCATTGTAAAAAAATAGGCACTCTATTGTTGAATTTTCGTCAGACCAACTAATCATCGTTCATTTTTTTAGGTTCAATGGGGAGACCTAAAGATTTACGCATATGGGAGCACTACCGTACTTTACCAAACAAGTCTGTTTCTTGCAAGCTTTGTAATAAGGTCTACAAATTCAGTAATGCTGCCAAAATGCTTCAACATCTTATCACTTGTCCAAAATCTCCAGAAACATTAAAAGACTCTATGAAACTTATAAAAGATAGCTCGTCCAAAACCAAAATGTCTGGACTGTCAGAGATAGAGACAAATGATTCTTTTATAAGCCCCTCGTCGTCTGCTAACACTACAATAAATGCTGAGTTTCAAGACACCGATGATCATATAAAAACAGAATTAGCGAGAGCTATATTTGTAACAGGGACGCCATTATCGATGGTGCAACATCCTTTATGGATACAATTTTTCGAAAAATTGCAACCAAAATTTAAAATACCTTCACGTAAAGCTTTAGCGACAAAATACTTAGATAAAATATATAGAGAAATGCGTTTTGAGTTAAATGAGGAACTAAATGCTTGTAGTTACTTACACCTTCAGTGCGATGGCTGGTCTAATTTAAGAAATGAAGGAATAATAAACTTTCTTATATCAAAACCTCAACCTGCATACGTTAAAAGTTTGAATACAGAAAGTAATCCTCACACTAGTGAATACCTTAGCCAAGAAGTTGAAAAAGTAATGAAAGTGTATGGAGCAAATAAGTTTCTTGTACTTATTGGCGATAACGCTAGAAATATACAAAAGGCATTCGAATTAACAAAACTCAAATATCCACATGTTGTTCCTCTCGGTTGCTGTGCACATATCCTTAACTTGTTGTGCCAAGATATTGTAAAGATACAAGAAGTAACTGTGTTTATTATGCAAGCCATAAATATAATAAAAACTGTTAAAAGGAGTCAACGATTAAGTTCCTTGTTGATAAAATCAAGGCAGGGTGAAGATTCTACACAAACACTAAAATTGCCTTGTGCTACAAGATGGGGAAGTCATGTTACTTCGTTAAAAAGTTTGAAAGCAAATAAGATAGCTTTGCAAATATTAACAGTTAGAGAAGATGTGGTAATTTCAAGAGATATTAAAGATTTAATTCTAAGTGATGATTTCTGGACGAAGACAGGGGAATGTATAAGTATTTTGGAACCAGTCACTGAAAGCATATTTTACTTAGAGAGCGACCAGAATCGTTTGCATCGCACATACATTACATTTAGAGATGTACAAGCTAAGATACGTTTTGCATTAAATGAGATTTCGACATTGAGCGAAGAAAGCAAACAGCAGATTCTAACATCAGTATCTTCAAGATGCAATATGGCAATGAGGCCAATACATTTTGCAGCATATATTCTAGACCCCAGGACTCTAGGAGTCGAACTTACTCAAGAGGAAGAACTTAAGGGTATGGAGTTTATCTACAATTTAAGCCAACACTTAAGTTTGTCAAATGTAATGGCAGATTTGGCGTGTTATAAAGCTAAAGAAAACTTTTGGGCCAGAGGATTTGTATGGAGCTCATTAGATAGCATTGAGCCCCTAATATGGTGGAAAGGTATTTGTGGTTCCACTGAGTTAAGCAAAGTAGCGATTCGTATTCTATCAGCTCCCTGTACTTCGGCAGCCACTGAGCGTTCCTTTAGTATCCAAGGCTACATACATAATAACAAAAGAAATCGACTTACAACTGAAAGAACTGAAAAAATTTCATTCATTTGTTATAACTGGAATCTTAAACATAAAGCTGAATGCGAGGACATTCAGTTTAATGAAGAAAATACCTTAGAAGCTTTCATTGAGCAAGTAAATGAACATAACAGTTTAGACGAAATAGAGCCTATCGAACCTATACAATTCATCGCTTGTAATAACTCTGAATCTGACAGTGATTGACTGTAGTTTTACATTTTACTTTCATCTCTTTCTTAATAAACTCAAAATCAAATTAAAAGTTTTTTATTCTGTAGGCTGCATAATAATATTGTCTATGTCCAGTATAGTGGACGTCTTGCGGCTGAGATGACGATGATGAAGTACAAAATCATAAACACCCAAAAATTTGGGTGTTTATGGGGTTTAAACCCAATAAACCCAAAACACCCGGTTTTTACCCACCAGACTTTAAACCCACCCAGGTGGATTGCCCATCTCTACTTGTCAGTCATTGTCATTCACTAGGAAGTATCTAGATTTACTGTTGTAATAAATATTCTAAATTGCTTTTAATACTTGAAATAATAGCGTAAAATGTTGTTCCCCTTTTCAGGTGAGTTGATCGATATATTAATAAATTAATTAAATAATAAGGTTGTAAATTAAGAACAATTGTTAATAATAATAAATTAACCTCTTTTCAGAGCAACACAATAAGTTTATTATTTCATAGGGAAAAAGTGTCGGTAGGGGTCGCCCTAGACGGACGTATGTCGACCGAATAGGCGACGTGCTGAAGAAGGGCCAAATTAAAAGTACCCGTAACCGGCGAGCGTGTATGAAAAGATTGATGAATGTGGAGGAAGCGAAAGAGGTTTGTTTGAATCGAAGCATTTGGCGTTCCATTGTTTCTGCCTACCCTAATGGGAGACAGGCGTGACAGATATGTATGTATGTATGTATGTATATAATAAACGAAATGCTTGTAATTGCAGGCGCTTTCTTCTCTAGACCCTTAGACGTTGTTTGTGCTCTATATTTGTGTGTACAGCCAGGGAAGGTGTGAAGTGATCCTGACGTGTCGGAGCGGTCGCCTGCCTGGCAGCCGCGGACTGAGTACAATGTTCCCACATCGATCTGTGCGTAATCATCAATGATATCTAAGTGTAAACATGTATGTGATATTTCATTATATCAGCCACTAACTGGCCACTGTTGGACATAGACCTCCCATTACTGATGGGTTTTTTCCAGCAGTTGCCATGTTGTTGTTGTTTAAAAGGATGCTCCTTTTAGAGATAGTTGATAGATTTATTTATTTATTTATTTATTTATTTATTTATTTGAAAATTTCTCACTACACTTACAGTTTCCCAAAACGTGTAGTGAGCCAAAGTTTTATTTCACAAACTTACAAATTTTGTACAACATTTTAAAAATATACTTCTTTTGTAATTAAATATGTCAATATCTGGCTGCTGAGCAATCAGAGAATTGAGCAGAGAAATAGCCTGATACGTGGGAGCAAACTGAGCAGTACAGGTACGAACCGGCGGTGCCGATAGTAGTCTACAAGCACGCAATCGCATGCAGCGTTGGGGTGCGTACAAAGAACAACGGCTAAGAGTTACAGGATTGTCTATTCCGCCGTTGAGCAACTGATAATAGTGCATCATCAAATTGCACTTTCGCCTTACCTCGAGCGTGTCTAGACCTACCATACCGGATACGAACAGTGATGGGTACAAATAAGGATAGTAGCCGTAAAGTTTACTATATAGAACACGTGCAAATTTCCTCTGAACTCTTTCTATCATTATCTTGTATTTTGTTTCATGAGGGTTCCAAATAATTGAATTGAATTCTAAAATGCTTCGTACAAATGAATAATATAATAATAATATTGCACCTTTATCTTGAAGTTGTGCCGACTGTCTTATCACAAAACCTAACGATTTATATGCACGACTACAAACGATGGTTATATGATTATTAAAAGTTAAAGCAGTGTCCAGCGTAAGGCCTAAATCGCGTATTTGTGACACACGTTCAAGCGGCGTACCAGATATATTGTAGACATAAGAATGGGGAACACGAGACCGCGTGAATGTGACCGATTTACACTTTGAAATATTAAATTCCAAGTTATTATGTCCAGCCCATGCCACAACGTTGTCAATATCTCGCTGTAGAGTTACACAGTCTTCCATGGTTCCGATAGCCATGAATAGATAGATAGATACTCTTTATTCTTTCCTCCAAAATATTTATTGTACACTGAGAGAACAATGGGCGACCTTATCGCTAAAAGCGATCTCTTGCAGCCAACCTTTGGATGGAGAGGAGTAATTATTGTTACCATTACCAGCCACGTGTCACCGAAGGAACCAAGGATGCCCGAGGCGGAGGCCACCGAGGCATCCATGCTACGTGTATCCAAGGTACTCCACCTATGTAATTGAACGTAATTCCCAAAGAAATATGGGGTGGAAAATGGGCTATCGGCTAGTTTTACCGCAACTATACTATATACGTATATATATATATATATATATATATACTATATACCAGAGGGATACTTTGTACAAGTCGACTGCTTGGGTTCCTCTGTCCCATTCGTGTTTCAACCGTGAAGCAGTTGTGTTTGCATGGCCGTGTTTCGGTTTGAAGGGTGGGATATGCCGTGAATTTACTGGGTGCAGAGGAATAGCACCTGAGTCCTCAGGAATGGCAACGCATGGGGGGTATCATGGGCGAAACAGTATACTCTGTTATGTCCACGGTACTGCTCATGTCTATAGGCGACGGTTACCACTTTCCATCAGGTGGGCCGTCAGCTTGTTTGCCATTCTAAGTTGTATAAAAAAAAGATACGTCTTTTTCTTTATTTTTTATGTTTCTTCGCAAGTACCTTTAATTTGTCGGACAAAGCGCATTATGTCTTGATAGTGTCAGAGTATTGTCTAATTGCGATGTGTTCTCGTGATAAATAATAAGCGTAAATTATTAATAAGTACAAATATTAATGACCTCGATTGATTTTAACACGTTCTTTGACATTGCATGATTTAGAAACAAGATACAGTTGGCGTGTGACGGTAGCCCGATACTGTGATAGAATTTAGCAAGAGATAATGAAATATATGTCTGATATTAGGCAAATAGTAATCTGATATTTGAGATCGAACCTAAATAGATAGATACAGAGAGACAAATAGATACTTTTTATTGTTTCCTTCAAAACATTACACTGAGAGAACAATGGGCGACCATATATATATATATATATATATATATATATATATATATATATATATATATATATATATATATATGTATGGAAGATATTTTGGTTCGTTGAATTCGTCACGAAGAGCTAACTGGTTTGCTTCATCCTCGCCTATCATCCCTCACTGGTGTCCTGCTGGTGTATACCGATAGCGCGGGTCTGGTTCTGCTCATGTCTATAGGCGACGTTTGCCACTTTCCATCAGGTGGGCCGTCAGCTTGTTTGCCATTCTAAGTTGTATAAAAAACACTCAGTCCAATCGGATCGATATACAATGTGAGTGTACATAGTCCATATTGTGTTTATTTTTGTATTTCATTAATTATTATTAATTATCTAGTAAACTGTACATTTGATTCATTGTCTAGCGATTGACATCGGAGATAATGCATCATGTGTAGGTAATTACGTAAAATTGTACAGAGAAGTTAAACAAATATTTTATTAAGGCTTAAAATAAAAGGAGAGAGAAAAGGAAGTAAAGGGGAACTTTGTACAAAAGTCGATTGCTTGGGTACCTCTGTCCCATTCGTGTTTCAACCGTGAAGCAATTGTTTGCATGGCTGTGTTTCGGTTTGAAGGGTGGGATATGACAGTGGATTTACTGGGTACAGAGGAATAACACCTGAGTCCTCAGGAATGGCAACCATGGGGGCTGTCATGGGCGAAAGAGTATACTCTGTTATGTCCATGGTACAGCTCATGTCTATAGGCGATGATTACCACTTTCCATCAGCTTGTTTGCCATTCTATGTTGTATAAATAAAAAGAGTACCTATGCACACGAGTGAGACAGAGGTATGTCCCACACTTCGCATAGGTCTGCGTTTGCATGATTGCGTTTAAAGCAAATATAGAAAGCGGGGGAAAGGGATTGTTTGTGAAGAGAGGTCGACCTGACAGGGAAAGCAATATACCCTGTCAGGTCGACCTCCACGTGGTTCCCCTGGAAACCATCGTGGCTAATTCTAGTCGAATTCGTCAGGATGGGCTAACTGACCTACTTTCATCCTCATCAGTCATCTATCACTGGTGCCCCGTCAGCGTATACCGTTAGCGCAGGCGGGGTTACCATTCCATTATTATCCGTTAAAAAAAAACATAACAACACTGTGGTCATCATAACGAAACAGTCGCACGTCAGTCGCACGTGCGTGGTGGCCCATATTCTCACCGTAGCTTCATAATAAATATACGCAAACATTTTGTATATATGCAGGAATCTTCAACTGTCTCATAAAAACAGCGACCTAAATAATGTTACCACTAGATACAAATACAAACTTGCTGTTGCGAAGTGTCGTTTAGATAAAGTTAACAGGTCTTTTATGGGAATGGGCATTAAATATTATAATAAGATACCGAAGGATATTTTGGATCGACCTTTTAATAAGTTTAAAACTGTTATTAAAAAACACTTATTGAACAAAGCCTGTTACACACTAAACGATTACTCGAATGACAAGCGTGCACGGTGTTAGTGGATCATGCGCGGGCTTTAAACGACCATGTAATTTTAGACATGGTACATTTAAATGTAATATATAAAATTCTCGCGGTGTTTGTTACCAAACTCCTCCGAAACAGCTTTACCGATTTTAAGGAAATTTTGTGCGCATATTGGGTAGGTCTAAGTAGTCTACGTAATAAGGGTGACCCACCCCTAATTTTTTTTTAATTTTTTTGTCAATTTTTTTTATTTTTATTTTATTATGATTTAGCATTGAAAAATACATACAAATTCAAATTTTCACAGTCAATCGCAATAGGCTTGCAAGATGGCAATCGAATATAATAATTGTAGTACGATATATTTTCATGTATAGTTCTCGAAATAATGTATACTCGTGTGGTAAAACAACGTTTGCCGAGTCAGCTAGTAAATACATATAATGTTAACAGAGATTTAAAAGAGCAACTGTTGAGCTTCTCGCGGGCTCTTCTCAACAGATAACAACCTTCCGAAGCCTGCAGTAGATAAAAAAAAATTGCCGACTTTAAAAGTGCTTGTAAACAAGTCTTGTCTATTTTAATAAAGATGATTTGAATTTGAAGGGTGAGATCATCATCATCATCATCATCATCTCAGCCACTACCCGTCCACTGCTGGACATAAGCCTCCCCAATAGACTGCCATAAAGAACAGTCCTGAGCCACCTGCGTCCACTGACTTTCTGCAATGCATTTCAGGTCGTCACTCCATCTAGTGGGGGGGGGGGGATCGTCCTACACTGCATTTACCCGTACGCGGTCGCCACTCAAAAACCTTTCTTCCCTATCGGTTGTTGGTTCCAAGGGTGGAATATGGCGGTGAAATTACAGGGTACAGAAGCATAACACCTTAGACTTCAGGAATGGCACCCTATGACTTATGACATAGGCATAATAGCGTATTTTATAATGTCCACGGTACTGCTCATGTCTATAGGCGACGGTTAGGTATTTATTTATTTATTTTTTTCTATGGGTGAAAATGATATGGAAGCCCCGCCTGCGCTAACGGGATACGCTGGCGGAGCACCAGTGAAGGGTGATAGATGAGAATGAAAACAGGCCAGTTAGCCCATCATGATGAATTCATCAGGAATTAGCCATGATAGTTTCCAGGGGGAACCGCGAGGAGGTCGACCTGGTTGGGTATATTGCTAGCAATGGGATTCTCAGTCTCCATTACTAACAATCCCTTTCCCTCCGACGGTTAGGTATTAGGTTCCATCAGGTGAGCCGTCAGCTTGTTTGCCATTCTAAGTTGGATAAAAAAAAAATTAAAGTCAGGTTTTTTGTAGAACAAAATCTTAAAGTATTAGATTTATGATTCACTTGATGGTAATCAGTTACCATTACCATAGCCTTTCTATCCCTGTATTCTATGGTGTCCTTGGTGCATGTGCAAAAACGATTACTATTTTTCATCAAATATTTAAAGACATTTGAAGTTGCATAGAAAACATTACAACAATCCATGATATTCCGCTGTTGGGCACTAGTCTCTCCCTGTAAAAGGCGGCCTAGTATAAGACTCGTAATCATATTCTTGCACCAGTATTGTGTTTCTGTAGTCAGGTACTGGTGCCTCACCAGCGTATACCGATAGCGCAGCTGGGGCTTTTAAAACTTACTGGCACCTCGCCATTAGAAAGGGAATCTTAGTGATAGAGAATGTAGTCCCCAGCTACTTTATCCTGACAGGTTAACATTCACGCGGCCCTGGAAACCATCGTGGTTAGTTCCTGTTAAATTTGTCACCAGCTTTCGTCCTCATCTATCATCCCTCACTGGCGCTTCGCCAGCGTGTACTGATAGCGTTGGCGGGGTTACCGCTCTACTTCCATTGCTTGTAAACTATCTGATATATTTTATCTAATTTCCTTGGTAAAACTTCCGGGGATTTTCATTTATCAGTTTGTTGTCGCGACTATTGGGCCGCAGTGCTAGATATGAAACTAGTTCAGTAGTTCTTGATTAATAAATAAACAAACATTGTTTACAAACAAAGAGCCACTAGCTATGTATTTTTTTTTAAATGGATTAAAATGGAACGGTAACTCCGCCTGTGCTATCGGTATACACCGGCGGGGCACCAGTGAAGGATGATAGGTGAGGATGAAGTAGGTCAGTTAGCCCATCGTGACGAATTCAACAAGAATTGTTCACGATGGTTTCCAGGGGGAACCACGTGGAGGTCGACTTAATAAGGTATATTGCTAGCAATAGGGCTGTCAAACTCCATTGCTAACAATCCTTTTCCCCCCACTAACTATGTATTTAATTAATAAACATACAGATTTTGTTTCATAAATACTTAAAGATTATTAAAAGATTTGTAAGTACATTTTATATTTTATCGTAATAACTGTCATTTTAACTTATGTTTTTTTTACACCACTGAGGTGGCAACAAGCATACGGCCCACCTGATGGTAAGCAGTGACCGTAGCCTATGAACGCCTGCAATACCAGAAGTGTTACGCACGCGTCGCCGACCCTGAAGAAACCTCTTTACCCCCCTTTTGAAGAACCCCATGCTGTAGTCTCTTGGGAAAACCACGTGTAATTTGGTTGAGAAAGCTCGTCTCAGGCAGGCTGTAGCTGCGGCACAGCCGCTCTAGTTTCCCGGATGGTACCGAAACTAGTCGAGCTTGTCGATCAATTTAATTTTTTTTATGCAACTTACAATGGCAAACCAGCTGACGGCCCACCTGATGGAGAGGGGTAACCGTCGCCTATAGGCATGAACAGTACCATGGACATAACAGAGTATACTGTTTCGCCCATGATACCCCCCATGTGTTACCATTCCTGAGGACTCAGGTGTTATTCCTCCGTACCCAGTAAATTCACGCCATATCCCACCCTTCAAACCGAAACACAGCCATGCAAACACAGCTGCTTTACGGTTGAAACACGAATGGCAATCGACTTTTGTACAAAGTCTTCCTCTATATATATATATATATATATATATATATATATATATATATATATATATATATATATATATATATATTTGTTAATTCGTTTTAATTTAGATTATAATATTATTTCGATATTTAATTCAAGGATTTAGTTCACAGTTAGGTAGCTAGCGATAAATGTAATCAGTAATAATAATAATCACGTGCCGGCAATTGCTGGCATGTTGATAAACAGACATACATACACACAATTAGTAAGCGCCTGCCGCTTCGCTTGCACGCACTATAATAAAGCCATAATCACAGTATTGTTTTTTATACACAACTGGTTGATATTTAAAGACTGTATTTCATAAAAAAATAAACTGACTTCAGCAGGTCCACTCTTGAATTTAATATCAATATCAATCTAATCTATTGCCAATGACAATTTCGTACTGTACTCATGTAACAACTGTTAGGAATTAGGTTTTTTTTTGAAGGATGAAAATGGTATGGTAGCCCCGCCTGCGCTAACGGGATACGCTGACGGAGCACCAGTGAAGGGTGATAGATGAAGATGAAAACAGGCCTAACTGGCCTGTTTTCATCTTCATCTATCACTTCAGCTTCATCATTAAGTGGGCACTGAGAGCATAACTTTTAAGATAACCTTTCTGATGGGCGGTGAGTTATCATATTAATAACAGTTTTTTTTTTATGGGTGAAAATGGTATGGTAATCCCGCCTATGCGTAAGAATGAAAACAGGCTAGTTAGCCCGTCATGAATTAATTGATCAGGAATTAACCATGATAGTTGACCAGGGGGAACCGCGAGGAGGTCGACCTGGTTGGGTATATTGCTAGCAATGGGATTCTCAGTCTCCATTACTAACAATCCCTTTCCCTCCTAGGAATTAGGTTAGAATAGGGATCGGTTTACAATAGCTTACGTTAGCAAGTTGCACTAATATGCATCAATCAGAACAGTATGGAGGCATTATGTCGCCAGTGTTGCAAGTCGAGAGTGGGAAACGTCTCAATTCCAATATTTCAAATACCAGAGAGAGACTTTGTACAAACGTCGTTTGCTTGGACACCTTTGTCCCATTCATGTTTCAACCGTGAAGCAGTTGCGTTTACATGGCTGTGTTTCAGTTTGAAAAATGAGATATGGCAGTGAATTTACAAGGTACAGAGGAATAACACCATGGCAACGCATGGGGGGTATCATGGGCGAAACAGTATACTTTGATATGAATGGCATACAAGCTGACGGTCCACCTGATGGAAAGTGGTAACCGTCGCCTATAGACACGAGCAGTACCGTGGACATAACAGAGTATACTGTTATTCTAGATCATTCCTAAGTCGTTTTCAGACCTGCTGATATTGTTTGACTGTATGTTGATACTGCAGTTGCGTCACGAGCTTAGTACATTGATAACTTGAATCTAGATAAGAGAATATAATTAATTGGCACCGTGATAGTGTTATGGCGGATTGGCGGTGTCAATGCGACTCGAATTGCATCAGTATTGCCAACTTTATAGAACACATCCACATTACATTACATGTATTTACATGATGATAACATAGGTATGGTAAGATTTTATTTATTTATGTATCTATTTAAACTTCAATACGCAATTCTATAAGTAAGTGTATGGCGGACTTAACATATCTCAACAGCGTTCCCTACCAGTACACCATGAAGCGAGCAGAAAATTAGGTACGCGGTGCGTTTACCACTGAAATATGTATAAATATTGTTACTACATGTTACACGCATACATCCATATATATATATATATAGGTGTGTATCTCTCTCTCTCTCTCTCTCTCTCTGTCTGCGTGTATGTGTGTGTGTGTGTATGTGTGCGTGCGTGCGTAACATTCATTTAAACGGTTTTATTTAGCTCGACCTGTACGGTATTTATTTATTTGGGTCAAAATTAGAAATTGGAATTTAAGCACCTTCCTGTTGTCAGATTGATCTGAAATTTGGTACACACATTTAATTTAGATGACAATATAATATAATAAAATCAATAACATTATAAATCTAAGATGGCCGCCGATACAAAATGACGGATTACATATTTTTTCCTTAACCCCCGCAATATGGGTATCAAATGAAAGGGCTACACTAGTAAAACACGATGATTATGTCAAAATTTTAAATTCAAGATGGACGCCGTTCCAATATGGCGGACTAGGTACATATTTTTCCACAACCACCACAATATGGGTATCAAATAATAGGACTACACTGAGACACCCAGACACTAGACACTCGGACACTAGACACTCAGACGCTAGACCCTCAGACACTAGACACTCAGACACCCAGACCCTAGACACACAGACACTAAACACTCGGATACAAGACACTCAGACACTAGACACTCGGACACTAGACACTCAGACACTAGACACTCGACACTCGACACTCGACACTCAGACACTAAACACCAGACACTAGACACTCAGACACTCGACACTCAGACACTAGACACTAGACACTCGACACTAGACACTAGACACTCGACACTCGACACTCGACACTCAGACACTAAACACCAGACACTAGACACTCAGACACTCGACACTCAGACACTAGACACTAGACACTCGACACTCGACACTCGACACTCGACACTCGACACTCGACACTAGACACTCGACACTCGACACTCGACACTCGACACTCGACACTCGACACTCGACACTCGACACTCGACACTCAGACACTAAACACTAGACACTAGATACTAGACACTCAGACACTAGACACTCGGATACAAGACACTCAGACACTAGATTCTCAGACACTTGACACTCAGACACCCAGATACTAGACACTCTGATACTCGACACTCGACACTCAGACACTAAACACCAGACACTAGACACTCAGACACTCGACACTCGACGACACTCGACACTCGACACTCGACACTCAGACACTAAACACTAGACACTAGACACTAGACACTAGACACTCAGACACTCGACACTCAGACACTAGACACTCGACACTCGACACTCGACACTCAGATACTAAACACTAGACACTAGACACTCGGATACAAGACACTCAGATACTAGACTCTCAGACACTTGACACTCAGACACCCAGACACTAGACACTCAGACACTAGACACTCGAAACTCGACACTCGACACTCGACACTCGACACTAAACACTAGACACTCGACACTCGACACTCGACACTCGACACTTAGACACTAGACACTCAGACACTCAGACACTCAGACACCCAGACACTAGACATTCAGACACTAGACACTCGGATACAAGACACTCAGACACTAGACTCTCAGACACCTGACACTCAGACACCCAGACGTTAGACACTCAGACACTAGACACTCGACACTCGACACTCGACACTCGACACTCGACACTTAGACACTAGACACTCAGACACCCAGACACTAGACACTCAGACACTAGACACTCGGATACAAGACACTCAGACACTAGACTCTCAGACACTTGACACTCAGACACCCAGACACTAGACACTCTGACACTAGACACTCGACACTCGACACTCGACACTTGACACTCAGACACTAAACACTAGACACTAGACACTCAGACACTCGACACTCAGACACTCGACACTCAGACACTAGACACTCGACACTCAGATACTAAACACTAGACACTCAGACACCCAGACACTAGACACTCAGACACTAGACACTCGGATACAAGACACTCGACACTCGACACTCGACACTCGACACTCGACACTCGACACTCGACACTCGACACTCAGACACTAAACACTAGACACTAGACACTCAGACACTCAGACACTCGACACTCAGACACTAGACACTCGACACTCGACACTTGACAGTCGATACTCGACACTCGACACTCGACACTCGACACTCGACACTCGACACTCGACACTCAGACACTCGACACTAGACACCGTTCCAATATGGCGGACTAGGTACATATTTTTCCACAACCACCACAATATGGGTATCAAATAATAGGACTACACTGAGACACGCAGACACTAGACATTTGGACACTAGACACTCAGACACTCAGACACCCAGACACTAGACACTCAGACACTAGACACTCGGATACAAGACACTCAGACACTAGACTCTCAGACACTTGACACTCAGACACCCAGACACTAGACACTCTGACACTAGACACTCGACACTCGACACTCGACACTCAGACACTAGACACTAGACACTCGACACTAGACAATCGACACTCGACACTCGACACTCGACACTCAGACACTAAACACTAGACACTAGACACTCAGACACTCGACACTCAGACACTCGACACTCAGACACTAGACACTCAGATACTAAACACTAGACACTAGACACTCAGACACTAGACACTCGGATACAAGACACTCGACACTCGACACTTGACAGTCGATACTCGACACTCGACACTCGACACTCGACACTCGACACTCGACACTCGACACTCGACACTCGACACTCGACACTCGACACTCAGACACTCGACACTAGACACCGTTCCAATATGGCGGACTAGGTACATATTTTTCCACAACCACCACAATATGGGTATCAAATAATAGGACTACACTGAGACACCCAGACACTAGACACTCGGACACTAGACACTCAGACGCTAGACCCTCAGACACTAGACACTCAGACACCCAGACCCTAGACACACAGACACTAGACACTCGGATACAAGACACTCAGACACTAGACACTCGGACACTAGACACTCAGACACTAGACACTCGACACTCGACACTCGACACTCGACACTCAGACACTAAACACCAGACACTAAACACTCAGACACTCGACACTCAGACACTAGACACTAGATACTCGACACTAGACACTCGACACTCGACACTCGACACTCGACACTCGACACTCGACACTCGACACTCGACACTCGACACTCGACACTCGACACACGACACTCGACACACAGACACTAAACACTAGACACTAGACACTAGACACTAGACACTCAGACACTCGACACTCAGACACTAGACACTCGACACTTGACAGTCGATACTCGACACTCGACACTCGACACTCGACACTCGACACTCGACACTCAGACACTAAACACTAGACACTAGACACTCGACACTCAGATGCTAAACACTAGACACTAGACACTCCGACACTCGGATACAAGACACTCAGACACTAGACTCTCAGACACTTGACACTCAGACACCCAGACACTAGACACTCAGACACTAGACACTCGAAACTCGACACTCGACACTTGACAGTCGATACTCGACACTCGACACTCGACACTCGACACTCGACACTCGACACTCGACACTCAGACACTCGACACTAGACACTCAGACACTAGACACTAGACACTCGACACTCGACACTCAGACACTAGACACTCGTCACTCGACACTCAGACACTAAACACTAGACACTAGACACTCAGACACTCGACACTCAGACACTAGACACTCGACACTCGACACTCGACACTCAGACACTAAACACTAGACACTAGACACCAGACACTCAGACACTCGACACTCAGACACTAGACACTCGACACTCGACACTCGACACTCAGATACTAAACACTAGACACTAGACACTCAGACACTGGACACTCGGATACAAGACACTCAGACACTAGACTCTCAGACACTTGACGCTCAGACACCTTTTTGGCCTCAGTTCCGTCGAACCCAAATGTACGAAACAGATATATCATCAGTTTTAATTGACTTTGGCACAGACGGCATGCACGTTATTTACCCTAAAGCCATACAGTTTCCAGCAAAATTCAATTATGGTACGGCTGAAAAAAGGATGTTGCCCTTAGTTTTGTCATGAGCATTCACCGTCCATAAAATGCAGGGCAGCTCCGTCGACCATGCAGTAGTATATTTGGGCTCAAAATGGTTTGAGGAAGGACAAGCATACGTGGCTCTAAGTCGAGTCAAGTCTCTGGAAGGGCTATGTATTGAGGAATTAGATTGTACTAAATTATCAGGTAAGAAACCATGTAATAATGATGCACTGAATGAATTAAATAAAATGAGGAATATTCGGTAAACAATTTCACTAAATACTAAAAACAAGAAAATAAAAATCGGTAAAAAAACTTTTAAGTTAAACGGTTTTATTTTATGTGCACTGAAAACTACAAAATAAATAAATAGTTACTTACCTATCAACCTACGTAGGTGATCTCGGTCATTAATATCTCTGATGGTAGTGGTTGTCATAACATGAACCATGTCAGCGGCCGAAAGGCAGTTCATGAGAGAACACTAACACCAGGGTTTGCTTGGTAGGTAAACTAAGCAGCCCGCACTATAACAAGTAGGTATTTTGACCTTCTAGTTCAGAAATATTTTAGTACTAGGCAGAATAGCTTTTAGGCATATTAGACTAAAATAAAAACGTGGGGCCCCTCTGAAATCATACCTATAGCAGAGCATATCTTATACTTTGATAGATCATGAGCTCGGCGTTCGCTGGTGAAGCCGTAACGGCTGGTTATTGATGGTCAAAACCTCCAGTTACGATTATAGTAAGTCGATTCAGCGGACTCTGGACTCCGGAGCTATGAGGTTTCGGATGCGACCGGGATAAACCGCTAGGATGATGATGATGACGATTATAATAAGTCGATGCAATCCACACTTAGTATAGTAGAAAGTAATACAGAAATAGTTAATGGGCCCCACGTTTTTATTTTAGTCTAATATGCCTAAAAGCTATTCTGCCTAGTACTAAAATATTTCTGAACTAGAAGGTCAAAATACCTACTTGTTATAGTGCGGGCTGCTTAGTTTACCTACCAAGCAAACCCTGGTGTTAGTGTTCTCTCATGAACTGCCTTTCGGCCGCTGACATGGTTCATGTTATGACAACCACTACCATCAGAGATATTAATGACCGAGATCACCTACGTAGGTTGATAGGTAAGTAACTATTTATTTATTTTGTAGTTTTCAGTGCACATAAAATAAAACCGTTTAACTTAAAAGTTTTTTTTACCGATTTTTATTTTTTTAAATTAAATACAATTCATATCATTCGATGACAGCGTAGTTTCTATAGATTTGAAAGAATTTAAAATTTGGTTATATATTTTTGAGTTTATCGCTTCATTTCTTTTATTTTATAAAAATTTACTTTGTGTCGAAAACATAATGCGGACTTACATATTAGTGCAGGTTCGAAAATAAGCAACAATAGCTTTGGCCCCCGGCTTCGTTCGCTTCCATACAAACTTTCATCCTGTACTTCTTACTAGCCTATGTTACTCAGGGATAATGTAGCATTCTAACATCGAAAGATTTTTTAAATTGATCCAGTAGATAGACAGCTACTCTTTATTGTTCCCTCCATAAGATTACAATAGTAAACTTATTATAGATACAAACAATTACAAGAAATAATCACAGTGAGACAACAATGAGCGGCCTTATCGCTAAGAGCGATCTCTTGCAGGCAACCTTTGGATGGAGAGGAGTAATTAAAAACAGTTTGGCTAGTAGTTTAACTTTATTCATTTCAAACATACAATAATATAATTCTTTCCTCTGTGTTGTGCTCCAGCTTATAGACACGAACGCGGACGGCGTGGTGACCCCCGACGAGCTGGCCAGCTGGTGCAGCCGCGACCCCGCCCTGCTGAGCTCCCTCGACACGCTCGACACCGTGTTGTGATCCGCGCCCGCGCCCGAGCACTCCTCCGGCGCATACAATAGGTGACTAGCTCCTAACAGAGATATTTGGGGGGGGGGGGAGGATTGTTAGTAACGCTCCCTGATCCCATTGCTAGCAATATATCCTATATATCAGGTGGGCCGTCAGCTTGACCAGCCCATTGATACTTCAGCTTGCTTATCCTTCGGGCTGTGTCGGTCACTTTGGTTCTTTTGCGGATATCGTCATTTCGGATTCTATCACGCAAGGAGACTCCGAACATAGCCCTCTCCGTAGTCCGCTGAGTAACTTGTAGTTTTTGCATACGGCAAATCGTATAGGTCCAACTAACGATATAATCGTATATACTTCAAACGTACAGACGAATTGAGATCCTGTTCCGTTTTCAAAGTCTTTTAAAAAAGTTAAAAAGTTTTGGAAAAAACTTTTCAGGTCGGACTCGGCGCATGCGTCCTGCTCCACAGCGGCTGATAACTGCGACTCGCCGCCGGCGGGTCCTCCTCCCCATCTGCCAGTTACCTCTCCTCCTATCTCTCCTCCTGTACAAGTTTTAAAGGAGACCGGGAAGCAGAGGCGAGCTTCGCAACCGCCGCCAGTCCCGGCGAGAGCAACGGCTACAGTTAATGTGAGTCTTATTATTGTAATATAAAAAAAAAAAATTACCTACATCACCATGAATATAATACCTTAGAGAGATTTACCCAGTGTTGCCATTATGGTGAACTTAACGCTCAAAATGTTTATATTTTGCTGAAGGTATTAGAATCCAACGTGGCTGAGACTAGGTTTAGATGCATCACTTGGATTTATTTCTACTATCTTCTACCACTTTCTACCATCGTACGGCCCGCTATCGACAGGGAGTTCCTCATGTCCTACAGCCTCAATGGTCGCGTGCTACGCGGTTTCAGAGAGGTTTCCTCTCATGAGAATGAGCTCCCTGCCGAGGTTTTCCCAAGAGACTACAGTATGGGGTTCTTCAAAAGGAGGGTAAAGAGGTTAGTTCAGGGTCGGCAACACACGCGTGATACCTCTGGTATTGCAGGTGTTCATAGGCTACATATAGCATTAGTGAGAAATGATAGGTAAGTTAGCCCATAGTGACTAATTTAAGAATTAACCACGATAGGATCCAGGGGGAACCGCATGGAAGTCGACCTAATAGGTATATTGCTAGCAATGGCGCTGTTAGACCCCATTACTGACAATCCTTTCACTTCGTCTCTGATCTCAGCGGTTTCTGCGCATCTCAGAATTGTCTGGTGCCCACTCCAGAATCAGAAATAAAATTTTTAGCTATAGGCAAAGACTAAGAATAGAGTGTCTTTTTTAAGGGATTTAGCCCCCTGGAAATTAATCTTAAACATGCTACTACCCCTATAACCCGCTTTTTACTATGTTTATTTAATATATATGTATTAGTTACGCTGTAAAAGTGGTGTGTAGTGATTTATTGTATATGTAATTGAAAATTAAATATATAATGCACCTGTATAAAATGGCCAATGGATAAATCCAATAATTAATATTTGCATGCCATTTGATGTGGCGAAACATAATGGACATCTTATAAACTTCACAAATGCAACACCTTTTCTACAATGTTTCTAGCAAATAAATTTCCTTTCATTTCATTTCATTTCATTTCATTTCATTTCATTTCATTTCCAATCAATAATATGTATTATTTTACATAAAAACTCCAGGTAACAGAAGAAACAGCATCGCGTAAGGCTAAACGGCGAGTCCGCCGCATGTCCTCTCCACAACAGCCGCGGTGAAAACCTAACCTTATTGTCTAGTAGATAAGTACGAAAATTCAATATCAAGGTACAACCTGCAAGGGGAATTCTACTTAATTGCGTGTATTTAAGAAAGAGATTTCAACTTCAGTGCTTTATGTGAGCTACTTTATACTACGAGTACATAATGCCTTTCAATGACTTTAAGAAATAATTACTTTTAAGGAAATCAGTGTGCTGAATGTATGTGACATTGAAAACAAACAGAAGGGAATGCATTAACAATTTGTTAAAGCATAAGCTGCAAATATGCCACAAAATGTTTTATTACTCACCCGTATAATTAGGCGTTTTCTTCAAGCTGTTGAACTACAGTTGGGCTATTTATTCATTAACAACAATCGACATCATCCATCACGCAGAGGTCGTTCACACGTCATCGTGAGAACACCAATTATGTGGCAGAAGACACTTACGCGATCTTTCAATTTTGATTTTTAACTAACTTGCCAATAAGCTGCGTTATGCGTCATATTTTAACTTTTTATTAAATTCGAAATCGTTTATTTTCAAAAATTTCTATTAAGTTATTGTTTCGAAAACCTAGGTGCATTTATTTATTTATTTAAAATCATTTAAAATAAATGCAAAATGCACATCATTAACAAAATTTAAAGACAATTCACGTGAACAATTCCAAGGGATAAAATGTAATATTCGATTTTCATTATTTTACATCGTATTCACATACATTCTGCATATTATCAGAGACGAGCACGTTCAATTACATTGGTGTCGTCTATATATACAAATTTCGAACGAGTCTTGAATATTATAATAAACAATTATAAATTAAATTAAATAAGTAAGTACGAATCGATTTAAAAATCCAAATGCTTTACTAAATTACCACAAATATAATATTATTATGTGGTCTAGGTATTACAACAGTGGTAATGAACGTGGTACTGTATATGACGATAATCTTTGACAAGATCCATTGAAAATTGTGGCATAATTATAATAGTATTATTATTTAATAGTAGTTGTTATAAGGAATTACTTATTTCAATGAATGTACACGTATCTGAGAAAACGATAAGCAATACTTCAGTATTAAGAATTTTTCATGTACTTATTTGAACAATCTTTAGAGACGCTAGGACCTTGTCACCGTCAATTGGATCTTTCGATTGCTTCGTAGCTTTAATACTTCTAAATACATTTCATGTGACAGGGAACCTAGAATGATATGCGCATGCATGCTTAAGATGCGAAGCAGATGTTTCATGTCGGACCTAGTCATTGTACAGTATATCAAAAAAAGAATTACAAAAAAGCTACAAAAATTATATTTACGTTTGATTCTGTGTTACAAGTGTTAAATTCTGAATTATTTTTAAATGAATATAAATCAAAATTGATAAATAAATTAGCATAAGAAAAAATTTATTAAATTCCAATTAATTCCTTTAGCTTTTTTCCTGTATAGTGTACACTGACTAGATCTTATAATCTAGACATTTCTCTCCTTTAGAGTAAACTTCAATTGTTGCTTCCTTCAAAATCTATCGATTAGTTTTAAGACACTTTGATAAATCTAATGTAGAATAAGTACAACTTAAAGAGGCCAATTTAAAAGTGCTATCTACACATGTTGGAGAATGCAAATATTTTAAAAAACAGCACAATATTTTTAAAATATATATATATAAAAAAAGAAACATATCTGCACCTGAACATAAGATTGATATTTCACATGCGTTGAAACACGTATATTAAATTATTTATCATTATATATTTCGTTCAATACAAAATATATCACCATCATCATTATATCAGACTTTAACTATCCACTGCTGAACATAAGCCTTCCTCTTGGGGTTTTGCCAATAGTCGCCACGCTTGGCATGTGGATTAGCAACCGCAGTTAAGTTTTAGAGATGTTTTAAGAGGAACACTGCTTCCCATCTCTCGTTCTCCCTTAGTCGCCTCTTACGACACCTACGGGAAAGGTAGAGGTGGCTTTTACTATGCCGGGACCATTTTTGTTGTGAAATTGAACCATGTTATGAAACTGAAACCGTTTGCTTTTTGAAAAAGTGACAAAAGAAAGTCGATTGCTTGGGTACCTCTGTCCATTTCGTATAGGCGACGGTTACCACTTACGATCAGGTGGACCGTCAGCTTGTTTGCGATTCTAAATTGTACACAACACTGGTGTTGTGCCGGGGGTCTTCTAGTAATCTGTCCGGTATTAGAGTGCATGGGTACCTTTCTCTTTTCTTCATAAATCTTTTGTTCCTCTTTTATCAGCTTCTTTTACTCACTTCCGGTATCCTACTTCTTTTTCCTCAACCAAATGATTAGGGTAATGACATGAAGATGATGACGCTACCGTGCGTCGAGCGATCAATTTAAAAATGTTATAAATGTTCAGTTTATTGGATGAATACTCCTTTCGCTGGATGCTAATATTTTTACCCTATATAAAAATACAGTTTAAATACAATATTTAACTTGTGTGAAATTTCATTCAAATAACAAATAGATATATAAACCTTTATAAACAAAATATGAAATGTGCTACATATTTAATATTATTGTTCCATATAATACTATTCTCTTATGGTCTTGTTCTTCTTTCTATTAAGTCTTTAATTAGTATTAAAACGATTCTGATGTTTATCCACATTTATTGGACTATTTAAAACCAAAGATTCATATAATATTTTGTTAACTAAATTACTTTTTACTAGATGGCCTGGTAAGCTTCGTGTCGTCACAATATAAAGAACTATTTACAGCGGTATAAGTAATCCGAAGTAGCGATTCCCATACAAATTATACCTATTTGTATGGGCTTTTTTCTACTTTTCATTTTTCTTTTAAACAATCCCTGTATTGCAACGAACATTTCTGCAAAACTGACAGACAACAATTGGTCCACTGGTGAACACGGCCTCCTCTATAAGGGAGTTTTGCCAGTAGTTGCCACGTTCGGCAACCACAGTTTGGCTTTTGACGATGTTTTAAAAGAGACGCTGCTGTCCATCCCTTCACCATAAGCTCTCTCAGTCGCTTCTTGCGATACACACGGGAAAGGAAGAGTTGGCCTATTCTATGCCGGAACTTACACGGCGAAATCTTTAAACTTATTTACAATGTCAAAAACATAATTTTTACATTACCCGTTCAAATCAAACAGCTATTCCACTGTTGTACGTCTCGAATAAGATGGTGGTACATATTTTATTTGTTCACATGTTCTATAACGTCGTCCTATTGCTATTTCCTATTCTTCTATTTTCAAAGAATTTCTATGGCATTCCACATTTAAAAGACGAAATTTAAAAGTGGAACGAAAAATGACAAGTGTGCATGGTGTTAGTCGATCATGCACGGGCTTTTAATGACCTTGTAATTTTAGACATGGTACATTTAAATAAATACACATAATGTTAACAGAGACTGATCTGATCTTATCTAAGTCCTCAGGAATGGCAACGCATGGGGGGTATCATGGGCGAAACAGTATACTCTGTGATGTCTATGGTACTGCTCATGTGTATAGGCGGCGGTTACCACTTTCCATCAGGTGGAGTGTCAGCTTGTTTGCCATTCTAAGTTGTATAAAAAAAGACTTAAAAGATCAACTGTTGAGTTTCTCACGGGCTCTTCTCAACAGATAATAACTTTCCGAACGCTGCAGTAGACTTTAAAAAAATGACTATTTAAAAGTGCTTGTAAACAAGTCTACTTGAATAAAGCATGATTTGAATTCGAATGAAGTATATTTTGTTATTGTCAATAAACAATCTCGACTTACTGCTGATAAAACTTATTAGGTTTTTTATCATTTAAAAAGAAAATTTATCAAAACTTTGGTACATTTCGTACACACATTTACATTTATATAGAAGAACGTCTATTAAGGCGTTATGTATGTCCTCAGGAGTATTGGCGTTTGCACTTTATCCTTAACTTCACGAAGTTTGTCCAGTAGGTTTGGGTAAGCATCAGAATGTGTAGCGAGCACGGTCTCCCTACCGACCAAGGCGTACGCCTGTACTATTGTGGATCACTTTGTGGCAATAACGTGTTATATTTATTGTAGTTACTCCTTCTATTTCATCGTTGACAATCTAAAATATATTTTCTCTCTTAATATTTGTGGTTTTTTTTTCACACACAATAACATTCATTGCTACGTCACCAAGATAGAATATTTAGACTATATAGTAGATAGAGCGTCGAGTCTCAAAAACTGGTTAACTTTTTATCAGCTAATTATCAAATTAGTTGAGTCGTTTTTTTTTATCAGTGTTCTATATTTTTACGTATAAAATGTATCTTGATATATTATTTAATCAATAAAAATCGGTAAAAAAACTTTTAAGTTAAACGGTTTTATTTTATGTGCACTGAAAACTACAAAATAAATAAATAGTTACTTACCTATCAACCTACGTAGGTGATCTCGGTCATTAATATCTCTGATGGTAGTGGTTGTCATAACATGAACCATGTCAGCGGCCGAAAGGCAGTTCATGAGAGAACACTAACACCAGGGTTTGCTTGGTAGGTAAACTAAGCAGCCCGCACTATAACAAGTAGGTATTTTGACCTTCTAGTTCAGAAATATTTTAGTACTAGGCAGAATAGCTTTTAGGCATATTAGACTAAAATAAAAACGTGGGGCCCATTAACTATTTCTGTATTACTTTCTACTATACTAAGTGTGGATTGCATCGACTTATTATAATCGTCATCATCATCATCCTAGCGGTTTATCCCGGTCGCATCCGAAACCTCATAGCTCCGGAGTCCAGAGTCCGCTGAATCGACTTACTATAATCGTAACTGGAGGTTTTGACCATCAATAACCAGCCGTTACGGCTTCACCAGCGAACGCCGAGCTCATGATCTATCAAAGTATAAGATATGCTCTGCTATAGGTATGATTTCAGAGGGGCCCCACGTTTTTATTTTAGTCTAATATGCCTAAAAGCTATTCTGCCTAGTACTAAAATATTTCTGAACTAGAAGGTCAAAATACCTACTTGTTATAGTGCGGGCTGCTTAGTTTACCTACCAAGCAAACCCTGGTGTTAGTGTTCTCTCATGAACTGCCTTTCGGCCGCTGACATGGTTCATGTTATGACAACCACTACCATCAGAGATATTAATGACCGAGATCACCTACGTAGGTTGATAGGTAAGTAACTATTTATTTATTTTGTAGTTTTCAGTGCACATAAAATAAAACCGTTTAACTTAAAAGTTTTTTTACCGATTTTTATTTTTTTGTTTTTAGTATTTAGTGAAATTGTTTACCGAATATTCCTCATTTTATTTAATTCATTCAGTGCATCATTATTACATGGTTTCTTACCTGATAATTTAGTACAATCTAATTCCTCAATACATAGCCCTTCCAGAGACTTGACTCGACTTAGAGCCACGTATGCTTGTCCTTCCCCAAACCATTTTGAGCCCAAATATACTACTGCATGGTCGACGGTGCTGCCCTGCATTTTATGTACGGTGAATGCTCATGACAAAACTAAGGGCAACATCCTTTTTTCAGCCGTACCATAATTGCATTTTGCTGGAAACTGTATGGCTTTAGGGTAAATAACGTGCATGCCGTCTGTGCCAAAGTCAATTAAAACTGATGATATATCTGTTTCGTACATTTGGGTTCGACGGAACTGAGGCCAAAAAGGTGTCTGAGTGTCAAGTGTCTGAGAGTCTAGTGTCTGAGTGTCTTGTATCCGAGTGTCTAGTGTCTGAGTGTCTAGTGTCTAGTGTTTAGTATCTGAGTGTCGAGTGTCGAGTGTCGAGTGTCTAGTGTCTGAGTGTCGAGTGTCTGAGTGTCTAGTGTCTAGTGTTTAGTGTCTGAGTGTCGAGTGACGAGTGTCGACTGTCGAGTGTCGAGTGTCGAGTGTCTAGTGTCTAGTGTCTAGTGTCTGAGTGTCTAGTGTCTGAGTGTCTAGTGTCTGAGTGTCTAGTGTCTGAGTGTCTGAGTGTCTAGTGTCGAGTGTCTGAGTGTCGAGTGTCGAGTGTCGAGTGTCGAGTGTCGAGTATCGACTGTCAAGTGTCGAGTGTCGAGTTTCGAGTGTCTAGTGTCTGAGTGTCTAGTGTCTGGGTGTCTGAGTGTCAAGTGTCTGAGAGTCTAGTGTCTGAGTGTCTTGTATCCGAGTGTCGGAGTGTCTAGTGTCTAGTGTTTAGCATCTGAGTGTCGAGTGTCTAGTGTCTAGTGTTTAGTGTCTGAGTGTCGAGTGTCGAGTGTCGAGTATCGAGTGTCGTCGAGTGTCGAGTGTCTGAGTGTCTAGTGTCTGGTGTTTAGTGTCTGAGTGTCGAGTATCAGAGTGTCTAGTATCTGGGTGTCTGAGTGTCGAGTGTCTGAGTGTCGAGTGTCGAGTGTCGAGTGTCGAGTGTCAAGTGTCGAGTGTCGAGTGTCGAGTGTCTAGTGTCTGAGTGTCTAACGTCTGGGTGTCTGAGTGTCAAGTGTCTGAGAGTCTAGTGTCTGAGTGTCTTGTATCCGAGTGTCTAGTGTCTGAATGTCTAGTGTCTGGGTGTCTGAGTGTCTAGTGTCTAAGTGTCGAGTGTCGAGTGTCGAGTGTTTAGTGTTTAGTGTCGAGTGTCGAGTGTCTAGTGTCGAGTGTCTAGTGTCTAGTGTCTGAGTGTCGAGTATCGAGTGTCTAGTGTCAGAGTGTCTAGTGTCTGGGTGTCTGAGTGTCAAATGTCTGAGAGTCTAGTGTCTGAGTGTCTTGTATCCGAGTGTCTAGTGTTTGAGTGTCTAGTGTCTGGGTGTCTGAGTGTCTAGTGTCTAAGTGTCGAGTGTCGAGTGTCGAGTGTCGAGTGTCGAGTGTCGAGTGTCGAGTGTCGAGTGTCGAGTGTCGAGTGTCGAGTGTCAAGTGTCGAGTGTCGAGTGTCGAGTGTCTAGTGTCTGAGTGTCTAACGTCTGGGTGTCTGAGTGTCAAGTGTCTGAGAGTCTAGTGTCTGAGTGTCTTGTATCCGAGTGTCTAGTGTCTGAATGTCTAGTGTCTGGGTGTCTGAGTGTCTAGTGTCTAAGTGTCGAGTGTCGAGTGTCGAGTGTCTAGTGTTTAGTGTCGAGTGTCGAGTGTCGAGTTTCGAGTGTCTAGTGTCTGAGTGTCTAGTGTCTGGGTGTCTGAGTGTCAAGTGTCTGAGAGTCTAGTGTCTGAGTGTCTTGTATCCGAGTGTCGGAGTGTCGGAGTGTCTAGTGTCTAGTGTTTAGTATCTGAGTGTTGAGTGTCTAGTGTCTGAGTGTCGAGTGTCGAGTGTCGAGTGTCGTCGAGTGTCGAGTGTCTGAGTGTCGAGTGTCTGAGTGTCTAGTCTCTGGTGTTTAGTGTCTAGTGTTTAGTGTCTGAGTGTCGAGTGTCGAGTGTCGAGTGTCGTCGAGTGTCGAGTGTCTGAGTGTCTAGTGTCTGGTGTTTAGTGTCTGAGTGTCGAGTGTCGAGTATCAGAGTGTCTAGTATCTGGGTGTCTGAGTGTCAAGTGTCTGAGAGTCTAGTGTCTGAGTGTCTTGTATCCGAGTGTCTAGTGTCTGAGTGTCTAGTGTCTGGGTGTCTGAGTGTCTAGTGTCTAGTGTTAAGTATCTGAGTGTCGAGTGTCGAGTGTCGAGTGTCTAGTGTCTGAGTGTCGAGTGTCTAAGTGTCTAGTGTCTAGTGTCTAGTGTTTAGTGTCTGAGTGTCGAGTGTCGAGTGTCGAGTGTCGAGTGTCGAGTGTCGAGTGTCGAGTGTCGAGTGTCGAGTGTCGAGTGTCTAGTGTCGAGTGTCGAGTGTCGAGTGTCTAGTGTCTAGTGTCTGAGTGTCGAGTGTCTGAGTGTCTAGTGTCTGGTGTTTAGTGTCTGAGTGTCGAGTGTCGAGTGTCTAGTGTCTGAGTGTCTAGTGTCCGAGTGTCTAGTGTCTGAGTGTCTTGTATCCGAGTGTTTAGTGTCTGTGTGTCTAGGGTCTGGGTGTCTGAGTGTCTAGTGTCTGAGGGTCTAGCGTCTGAGTGTCTAGTGTCCGAGTGTCTGGGTGTCTCAGTGTAGTCCTATTATTTGATACCCATATTGTGGTGGTTGTGGAAAAATATGTACCTAGTCCGCCATATTGGAACGGCGTCCATCTTGAATTTAAAATTTTGACATAATCATCGTGTTTTACTAGTGTAGCCCTTTCATTTGATACCCATATTGCGGGGGTTAAGGAAAAAATATGTAATCCGTCATTTTGTATCGGCGGCCATCTTAGATTTATAATGTTATTGATTTTATTATATTGTATTGTCATCTAAATTAAATGTGTGTACCAAATTTCAGATCAATCTGACAACGGGAAGGTGCTTAAATTCCAATTTCTAATTTTGACCCAAATAAATAAATACCGTACGGGTCGAGCTAAATAAAACCGTTTAATAAAATGAGTGTTTACGCATTAAAAAGATGCAGAGTTTATAAAACAAAATAAATATTGAAGTTATAAAGGAATTACTCATAACTATTTATGACAAGTTGTATGAAAAAGTTGATCCGTTTTTCTCGGAGCATTTCCATAGGGACATACACATGGATCAATATAACTCTGGGTTATAAGGATTTAGCCAGAGAACATCTAGGGGTACGAGCAAGAACATTCAGACTCGAGCCAGTTCAGGCCAGTTTGCTCTCTAAATTGGCTCGACTGAGAATCGAATCCGGAACGGAGCCTCATAGAAACAAAGCAACGTGTCCACCACTGAATCACGCAGGTCGTCAATTTCTTCAAGAATTTCGTCAATTTCGTCAATTCCTTTAGGATTTAGGTATACAATGTTGAAGTTTATATAAATGATCTTGTCTCATCCATATTTGGTGTAAACGACTTTAAAGTAAGACAGTTTTAGTTGTTTCTCGCGGCTTCGCCTGTCTGAATCAGTGTATAAAGTAATCTATGTTCTAAATTAGGATATGGCCTACTTGTGTACCAAATTTCATTTAAATCTGTTCTATAGTTCTCGTGTAAAAGAGTAACAAACACTCATTCATACATTCCCTCACTCTTTTGCATTTATATCCCATTACTATGTGTACTGTTTGATTTAGTAATAAAAATACCCATAACCAGTAATAAGAAGACAGGTTTTCAATTGAAAAAAGGTATATATGAATACCAGAGGGAGACTGTACAAAAGTCGTTTGCTTGGCCACCTCTGTCCCATTCGTGTTTCAACCGTGAAGCAGTTGTGTTTGCATGGCTGTGTTTCGGTTTGATGGGTGGGATATGGCGTGAATTTACAGGGTACAGAGGAATAGCACCTGAGTCCTCAAGAATGGCAACGCATGGGAGGTATCATGGACGAAACAGTATACTCTGTTATGTCCATGGTACTGCTCACGTCTATAGGCGACGGTTACCACTTTCCATCAGGTGGGCCGTCAGCTTGTTTGCCATTCTAAGTTGTATAAAAAAAAGTATATACTGCCAGATATTCTCATTGGATGTTTAATAGATTTGATATTATCCTAGCCTTTTAAAAAGACCGGCAGTGCACTAGCAATGCCTCTGGTGTTACGGGTGCTCGTGGGCGGCGGCAGTCCTTTTTTAAATGGATGATAAAGGAATGGTAACTCCGCTTGCGCTAACGGTTTACACCAGTGAGGGGTAATAGGTAAGAATGAAAAGGCAAGCCCGTTAGCCAATCATGACGAATTCAACACGATAGTTTCCATGGAGAACCGCGAGGAGGTCGACCTGACAGGGTGTATTGTGAGCAATGTGGATACTAATCCCCATTATTACCAATCCCTTCTCCCCGGGCGGCGGTAGTCACTCACCATCAGGTGAGCCGCATGCTCGCTTGCCCCCTGTTTATTTTCATATTTTCAATACCACGCAGGGGGGGGGAGTAATTGTTAGTAATGCGGATTATCAGTCCCATTGCTAATAATATACCCTAACAGGTCGACCTCCCAGTGGTCCCCCTGGAAACCATCGTGCTGAATTCCAAGTGTATTCATCACGATGGGCTAAATGATTTTCCTTTTCATCCTCTCTGTCCCGCCAGCGTATACCGTTAGCGCAGGCGGAGTTACCATTCCATTATCATAGATTAAAAAAAAAATAGCCACGCATACGAAGACGCGAGTAAGCGCTAGTTATAATTAATAAAAAGCATCCAATAATAAAATCGTATGACTGTAACTACACGCTACTTGAATGATTTATTTATTTATAGCAAGGCAACAGATTGCAGATTAGAAATAAGAAAGAAAGAAATAATTTAATCAAAAGAAACATGCGGCCCACACAGTAGCGCACAAAACAAAAACAAAAGAAATCAAAAACAAAACAAACAAAAGAAAATAATAATTATATACAAATAGATAGCAATTAAATTATAATGTACGCGTGCGCGCGTGTGTGTCGCAATGTTCTGTGATGTAGGTCCGTGCTCAGCATATTGCTGCAGCGCTTGAAGCGCTACAGCGCTGTTTTTCAGCAAGAACCATTAATAAAATAAACAGATTAATACATTAATAAATTAAATGTTACATAAAACGGCATTAAATTCGCTCCAACAACTGCTCTGCATAACATTCGATATTACATACATTAAAAGAATGACGGCTATAGATTTAAAGTAACAAATTGGCAGCCTCAATGTAACATTGCAAGGATTGTTGCAAGATATCAAGCTCCTTGCATACATTGTTATATTTTCTGTAAATGCGGATAATTGGGATTGTGATACGATACATTATTATTACAAATCGAAGTCTTAAGTCTTAGGAGAGATTTTGCCTCACTATGCGTGTTCTACCGCTTATACAACGGATTGTGCTCAGAGGAATTGTTCAATATGATGCCCACAGCGACTTTCTACCGTCGTACGGCTCGCCTTCGACAGGGAGTTCACCCTCATACCCTACAGCATAAATGGTCGCGTTCAACGCGGTTTCAGAGATGATTTCTCCCACGAACACTCAGGTTATGGAATGAGCTCCCTGCCGAGGTTTTCCCAAGAGATTACAGCGTGATGTTCTTCAAAAGGGGAGTAAAAAGGTTTCTTTAGGGTCGGCAATGCGCGCGTAATACCTCTGGTATTGCAGGTGTTCGTAGGCTACGGTAACCGCTTACCATCAGGTGGGCCGTATGCTTGTTTGCCACCTCAGTGGTATAAAAAAACAAATTGGTATATAAAATAATTTTTGTATTCCTTTATTACCTGTACTAAATCGATTGTTAATCAACGCTTAATTAAAACGTAACAAGATCATTAACGGCAGTAAACTCTTTAATTAATAATGCTAATCAGTAAGTTTTTGAAAGTATAAAACTGGGCCACAGTCCGCAGCGGACTCAGATGCCGTAATTATGAAGTTCATACTGGGTGAGTACTATTTACTCTTTAACCGATTGTTTAACAAAAATGCGTATTGTTATTGTATATATCGAGGCGGCAAACAAGCATACGTCCCGCTTGATGGTACGCAGTTGCAATAACCTATTAACGCCAGGAGGGAAGGGATTGTTAGTAACGCGGACTACTCATTTCTAGCAATATATCCAGTCCCATTGCTAGCAATATACCCTGTCAGGTCGACCTCCACGTGGTCCACCTTGGAAACCATTTTGGTGAATTCGAAGTGTATTCATCACGATGGGCTAATTGAGCTGCCTTTTCATCCAAACTTGTCACACCTAACTTGTGCCCTGCCAGCGTGTACCAATAACGGAAGCTACTACTACTTCATTATCACCTCCTCGCGGTTCCCCCTGGTAACTGTCTATGTTCTATTCCAAGTGAATCCATCACGATAGGCTAACTGACCTGCCTTTTCACTGTCACCTATCATTTAAAAAAAATTACTTCGATATCATCCTCATACCTTACAGCCTAAATGGTCGCGTACAACGCGGTTTCAGAGATGTTTTCTCCCACGAACACTCAGGTTATGGAACGAGTTCCCTGCCGAGGTTTTCCCAAGAGACTACAGCATGCGGTTCTTCAAAAGGGGGTAAAGAGGTTTCTTCAGGGTCGGCAACGCGCGCGTAATGCCTCTGGTATTGCAGGCGTTCATAGGCTACGGTAACCGCTTACCATCAGGTGGGCCGTATGCTTGTTTGCTACCTCAGCCATTATAAAAAACCATTATAAAAACCTATGAACGCTTGCAATACCAGGGCTGTTACGCATGCGTTGCAGATCCTTAAGAAACTTTTTGAAGAAAAAGAACGCCATTTACGAGTTATCTCGTAGTTGGCAGTTAACGTGTTAAAAAAAACAGTTTCGTGTCTCCGGTCAAATTGTTTACAATTAATATATATTATACAAGAATAATCACATCTTTTGTTCCAGCACTCTCTTTCTTGTTCCTGCACCATGTTACATCGACCTCGTGCAGGACTATATCACAGTCGAAAGAATCTACACACAATGAAGTACCCGCTACACTCGAAGAAAAAAGCGTTATAGATTTAATATTATCGCTACTTCGTACATCTCAAGATGCAATCGATCGTTCCGAACATTTAAAAGAAATAAATGAGGAATTGAGAAAAGTCGAAAACAATGATCGTTTAGTGGAGATATTACCAATGAAATCAAATTTAAAAAGTAAAGGAGGTAAAGCACCTTTAGCTTTAATATTAACATCTAAAAAACATGATCGGAATCAAAATGATAAAAAACACGATTATGTTAAATATCACTACAAACAATCTCATGACAATAATAGCAATGAAGAAGAGCGTATGAGTGAAGACAATAATGCTATTGAAAAAATCACTGACAACCATGATGAAAATCATTATATAAATCAAGATGATAGTGAAATTAAAAATAATTATGAGTTAGAAAAAGATGTTGCATCTGATAGTGACATTGTAGACTACAAACCTGAAATTACTAAAGATTTTGATGATACCAATACAGTAAAAGATGAATTCGACAGTAAAGATATGAGTTATAATACACATGATAAACTAAACACTTATAATAATGATCTTAAATCATTAAATAAAGATGACCTGCAAGAACCACAACTTGAAGATGTTAATGATTTAGAAAGATCTGGTAATTCGTACGAGAATTACGATAAATCGCAGCAACTTCAAGAAAATGAAAACAAACTAAGCAAAAGCAATGGAAACGTTGGCTGGCAAATGGTCAGCAAGGAATCTTTTACGATGATACCCGCTAAAGAAAGTGTTGAATTAAATAATAAGAATTCTAACGAGGAAGTAAATAATGATGACGATTTAAAAGAAATGAGTTTAAAAGTTTTTAGTAAATCTGGTGATGCATCATATTCCGATACAAATGATGTGGATGATTCATCTAATGACTTTAAACTAAGCAGTAGAATTGAAGAAAGAGATGAAATAATTGAAAATCAATTTATAAAAAATAATAAAGATGTAGTTGGTGTCGTTGAAGCGACTGAAACGGGTCACAATGATTCAAAACAAGTCTGTGACAATGACAAAACTAAAGAAATTCATCATCAAACGCATAAATCTTATAATTTCTCATTCCTGTTCAGCAAATAAAACGGCATCAAATAATGATATAGTTTCTTTTATTTTTATTTATTTATTTAGGTTTACCAACAATTGTTTCCATAAAATAATGTAAATATATATACAATTATGGAGCTTAGAACTAAGTGTAACAATTTTTTATAGGCAAACACAGCATATATTGATACATGTATAACAATAAGTACAAAGAAATATATATATAGTTTACAACTATTATTAAATGCTTAACAACTAACAACTAAAGCCACCATATCCATAAGCAGATCCAGCAGCACGACTCATTTTATATATTTATAGACATTTCGTACAAAAACAATTGGAGTATCAAAATTAATATCGACCTGGTCACTGCAACTATTTATAATCTTACAGAACCTTACTATTGGAGAATTACTAGCCAGAACAGTTCTTCTCAATGGAGGTATTAGCGGAGTTATAGGTCTACGAGGTAATCTAGAAGGGACTCGCAATTTTATAAGACTTAGTAACTGAGGACAATGTAATTTATATGTTATAAGTTTATTACATAAATATTTTGATACAAAACAAAAAAAAAATATTAAAGTAATAATTCAGAGCTGGTTAAATTTTGTATTGTTACAAATGTAAATGTCGTTATTATAAATAATGTAATTGTAACAAAAAATAAATAAATAAATTATAATAAAGATATCTATTTTTGTTCGTATTTATTTTTAACTAGAGAGCTGCTCCGGCTTCGTACACGGGGTTTTTCTATGCAATTTAGAATGGCAAACAAGCTGACGGCCCACCTGATGAAAAGTGGTGGTCGCCTATAGATATGAGCAGTACCACGGTCAAAACAGAGTATACTGTTTCGCCCATGATACTCCCTATGCGTTGCCACTCCTGAGTACTCAGGTGTTATTCCTCTGTACCCTGTAAATTCACGCCATATCGCACCCTTCAAACCGAAACACAGCCACGCAAACATAATTGCTTTACGGTAGAAATACGAATGGAACAGAGGTGTCCAAGCAAACGACTTTTGTAGAATGTCTCCCTCTGGTATCCCTCGGGTGCAATATTTGTTTGTATAACTTTTAAACTATTCTCCATATTTTAATAAGGTTATTTTGACGTCTGTGAAAGTACTGGCCAAATATTTTCTAAGATTTTAGAAAGTAAAATAAATTTTGCAAGCCTGAATGGATTTTAACATAACAATCACCTTTTTGGTTGAGATATTAAACTTAGATATGATAGAGAGAGATATATGATAGATTAGAGATGGTATCACAGACTTTTTTGTAAAGCTAAAAGTAATGAATATTTTTGCTATAGATTTTATTCCTTTATTTCAAGGAATTTTTCAGGGACTTCAATTACATTTATTGTGATTAATTATTGAAAATATACATGTACAACAATTACTCTTTTACTCTAAGGTTGTCTTGTAAAGATTGCTCTCAGCAATAAGACCGCCTCACTGTACTCATACAACTGTATCGTTACATTTATTGTCTTGCGTATTCCCTATATTGTATAATGCAAATAAAGTGTGCTTGTTCATGCATTCAAAATATATACAATTACCAAAAGAAAAAGTGATCTGTAGCACTCAGAGATTACTAACAGTGAAAGAGTTTTCAAAAACTTAACTTTTGAACCGATTTTGATAAAATTTCTATGGAACTAAACTATAAGTAAGTCCTTTCACATAAAAAAATATTTTTTCTAATCGTAGAAAAAAATACAACCGAATGTTCTCACATTCAACTTTTTGAAGTCGATTCAAAGAATGTTACTCATCGAATTTTGGTTTTTCCAAGTTATTAATGCCAATATTATAATCGTAGAATTTAAAAAGATTAGATCGTATTTGTAAATATTTAGTAAATAGCATTTATTAATCTAGTGATAATGTTGCATTTGACAATCTTGAAACGAATGTAATGTCAAATAATTGTTATAATAGTCTGGTTGCATACAAATAAGTAGTTGGTTTATCTAAAGATAAAATAAAGGTCTTGCATGACAAATAAGGACAAACCTTATTTAAAATAACTGCAAACATCTTATAAACCTATTCTATTTGTTTATTTATTTAAACTTTAATGCACAGTAAAATTCTATGTACATTTGGCGGACTTAACACCGGACGGTGTTCTCTACCAGTCGACCATTGGGCGAACAGAGAAATACGTAGGCGGTGCATTATTGAATAGAGGAAAAATAAAGCAGTACTTGATAAATTCGTATAATATAAACATACACATAATATATTAAATAAATAAATATTTGCATACAATAAATACATAAAATATTACTATATAAAACAAATAAATAAAACAACTGCAATAGAAGAGCAAATAGTAATTTATGACTCGAACAGAGAAACCAGCAGGAGAAGCTTAAAGGGAAAGTGATTTTTCTTAAAAGCAGCTGCGCAATTTGTATTTAAAAGCCGGCTTGCTTAGGTTAGATCTTATGTCAAGCGGGAGTGTGTATTTAGGAAATTCTCGATTCGATTGTATTTTTTGTATTTTACAATCTCGATCAATCCAACCCTATGAAGGCACAAGTCTGCGTGTTTATTGCAAGAATGACGCTGTTTGTTGTATCTCTCCTCAGTTTCGAAGCATTCCCCTTGATAATAAGTCGAGTTTAGGAGCCTTAGTTCAATAGAGTGAGACGGTATTTCATGCTAGAACACCGCTTGCAATTGCATACTATATGTAGGTAAATTTCCTATAATGTTAAACATTTGCTCGCACCAAAGAAGGTATAAGGTGTACCCATCCAGAAGGTCCGCAGATGATGGGAGAAGAAGCAATCTTTTCACATCTCTATTCAGCATACTCGTACATGGAGCCATCGCGGATTCGTTACTGATGTATACGGGACATGTCAACCTATTTATTATTACTTGATTCAAGAATTATTTTTCTTTATGCAAAAATCAAATTGTTCAAAATTACTTTTTTGATTCAAGTTAATTTGTTTACCTGTGCATGGACGAGTTATAGTTATAGGTCACCGGGTTACACTGGGTTCGATGCACGCGTCCGTGTAGCCCAACTACAGACTGCAGCTGAAAATCAGTGCTTTGCTTTTAAGCAAAACTATCACTGAGCTGCAGCCTATTTGGATCACCGCGACACACATGGCGAAAACATATTTTTGTATTTTATCTTTTGTTTGTAATTTAAAAAAAGTGTAATTAATTTGATTGTATGAACTTGTGGCGTATATATATAATATATATAACAAACCTTTATATATAACTAAACCTTTTGCATTTCTGTAGAAAAATAAATAATGAATAAGAGAGTGCATGCAAGGTTGTGCGCGCAGAAGAAATTTGATATTGTCAATCTTTTAAATAAATATATAAACGTTTAAACATTTGATTGAATATTTTACTAACTCATTTACCATAAACTCATTTGTTAATTTACGTGTGTAATAAATAGCTCAAATAAAATGTTAATCTATCTATCATAGGTTTTTATTTTTTTGTTAATTTGTATTAACATACAAATGTTTTAATTATCATTATTCTAAATAAATCTACCTTTATAACTATGTTTTTTTAACTGAGATAGTTTTCGCGATTCCCCTTATAGAGGCTTCGCGACCCCCCAGGGGGTCGCATCCCACACGTTGAAAAACCTGATCTAGAACGATAACTACTTTTACCATTTATATAAAATGACAAATGAGCTGGCTGGTAGGCCGCTATGGACAAATGTAACCGTATCGACCTGAACAGTACAATGGATATCACATACATTGTAACGCCCAAGATGACTTCTTATGCGGCTGGGGGTGGAATTAATTGTTAATAATGCGGATTATAAGTCCCATTGCTAACAATATACCCTAACAGGTCGACCCCATCGTCCCCCCAGGAACCATCGTGTTGAATTCCAGTGTAATCATCACGATAGGCTAACTGACCTGCCTTTTCATCCTCACCTATTATCCTTCACTGGTGCCCCGTCAGTGTATACCGATAGCGCAGGCGGAGTTACCATTCCATTATCGTTCATTAAAAAAAAACCTCTCATGCGGTGACACTCATGAGGGCTAAGGTGCTGTAACTCTATATCCAAAAATTTTATTACCATATTTCATACTTCAAGCTTTAAACAACAAATTGGAAATAGAGCTGCTTGGTGTCAGAGATACGAATTCGAACAGACAAATTTGTTCGAATTAACTTTTGTTAAAATTCGAAACACTTCGTTGAATTTAATCCATCACTTTATCCTTGTATTTACCAACTGAATTCTTTATCTGATTTAATTAAAAATGACCGCACGAATTTGGATCAAAACAGTCAAAAATCTATTAAAAGAAACGTTATCGGTAAAGATAGTTGAGATAACAAGTCGAATGCAAGTATAAAATGTCATTGGAAATCGAGATGCTTATGCAGAAAGTACTTGGAGCCAAAATGAGACTGTTGATCCTGGCGGTGGGCGTGGTGTGCTCGGCGCTGGCTGAGGAGCAGATAGCTCTGAATTACCACGAGAACTACGGAATCCCTGTAGCAACCAGCATCAAGCGGTCGGAAGAGGCTGGAGATTTCGACGGAGCCAGGATTGTGGGAGGATGGGCGGCAGCGCTAGGTGATCATCCCCATTTGGTGAGTGGAAATTTACATAATTATTATTTGATTTTTTTTTATCCCACATAGAATGCCAAATGTCTCGTATGTATTGCGTTTAAAAGGAGTTCAAAATGAATAAGTCTATCGGGTCTGTGCCCTGCTCTTGTTATTTCCATACAGACGTACCTAACAATTTCGGGTTTTCTGGCATCAGTGGTATACACATGGTCGAAAAATGTAAGCCAATATTGAAAAAGCACTAAAGATGAGCTACTCATACGAGGGTATCGTTTTCTACATTGGCATATTAAAATTATTTTTCAGTGGAGACCTGATTCTTTAAAAAAGGCGTATAAACGCTTTTAGACATATTTTTGCGAAATTCCGCTTGCATCCTAGAGTGGGCACACAAGCCTATCCGGCTTCCATTACGCCTATCGTGCTCTGGTGTCGAGAATTGACTCCGATATATATGAACTTCACTTTTAGCCTCTGAATGGCGTATCTGTACATGACCTCCGAAGAACGGAGCAAGTGATATTAGCTTTTAAACGATCCAAACATAATTTTTTGAAAGTTCAGAAGTTAAGGCTGGGTTTCATCTCTTTTTTTTTATACTACTTAAAATGGCAAACAAGCTGACGGCCCACCTGATGGAAAGTGGTAACCGTCGCCTATAGACATGAGCAGTACCATGGACATAACAGAGTATACTGTTTCGCCCATGATACCCCCCATGCGTTGCCATTCCTGAGGACTCAGGTGTTATTCCTCTGTACCCAGTAAATTCACGCCATATCCCACCCTTCAAACCGAAACACAGCCATGTAAACACAACTGCTTCACGGTTGAAACACGAATGGGACAGAGGTACCCAAGCAATCGACTTTTGTACAAAGTCTCCCTCTGGTACGTCTCAGTTTCTACGTTGTTAACTTTTGTTCAATTGAATGTTTTTTCTAGCTTTTATTTAACCTGAAATGCAATATGTTAGTTGTAAGCTAAATTAGAACAAATTCTTGACATTTAATTGAGTTGAAATTTCATTTTTCACGCGGTTTTCTCTTAACTTTTCTAGTACACTAGAACCCTTGAAAGTGCCACAGATGTACTCGATTTTAATATTATCTATTCTTGACACTTCGACTAGACCAGTGAAGCATCCTCATTTCTGTGACGATGTGTGATGACTTTATGGGTTATTCAACATTGTAATATTTTTAAAATAACATGAATGACCCATATTTTGTCAACTTTGTTGGACATCATTTTAAAATGATCTCAATCACAAGATGGCGGATAAAAGCTTGTTTCTAACCAGTCTTGTTACTGTATTCTCATACAACAGGGCGGTCTGCTCATCACGTTAACCAGCGGTGCGACCTCAGTGTGCGGCTCCTCTCTCCTGACCAACACACGAGGCCTCACCGCGGCGCACTGCTGGTGGGACGGGCAAAACCAGGCGCGCCAGTTCACCGTCGTTCTCGGCTCCCTGATGCTGTTCTCTGGCGGCACCCGGGTGGTGACCTCGTCTGTGGTGCTCCACTCCAGCTACAACACCAATAACCTTAACAACGATGTGGCTATCATTAATCTGCCCTGGATAAACTATAACAGTACGTATAATTTCTTTATATACCTACCTTAGAATGCCAAACAAGCTGACGGCTCGCCTGATGGAAAGTGCCATCTGTAGCTTGAAGACCTGAACAGCCCTGTTGACGTTCCCGAGGACTAAGGTGTTATGCCTCTGTACTCTGTAATTTCACTGCCATATCCCACCTTTAAAACCGAAACGCAGCCAGTTAAGACAAATGTCGAGATTTTCTCTCAGTCCCAAAGATATAATGATACAAACCCCACATATAGGGGGAAAGGGTATGTTTGTAATGGGGTTTAAAAGCACCATTGCTTTTAATAACCTTCGCGCTATCCACTTTGGAACCCATCGTGGTTAATTCTTGTGAAATTCATCACTATGTGTCAACTTGCTTTCGTCTTCTACCTATACTCACTGGTGTCCCGTTGATGTATCCTGAGTGCAAAGGCGGGGTTACCATTATCATGTATTAAAACTCCACAGACAATGTCCAGCCGGTCAGTCTGCCAGTTAACCAGGTGAACAACAACTTCGCGGGGACCGCAGCCTGGGCAGCTGGCTACGGACGCAGGTGGGACTGTAAGTACACACAGATTTATTATTTGTCACATCAGCTGTGAACTGTCCACTGCTGAACATACTGTCAACTGCTGAGCCGGTAGATGCCCCGCTTGGCAGGCGAGTTGGCAACCGCAGTTGAACTTTTGGTAATGTTTTAAGAGGGACGCTACTGCCCATCTCTCGACCGTTACGTTTTTTTAGTCGCCTAAAGGAGTGATCCATTCTATGCCAGGACTACACGGCAAATTTATTATATTTTTTTATAAATACCACTAAACATATAATACGACGCCATCTAGTTTTACATGAAGCAAAACTTGTTCTAAACGATTGCTAGATATATATATATATATATATATATATATATATATATATATATATATATATATATATATATATATGAAATGTGGTGCTAGAGAAGGATGGAGATATTCTATGGTTCTAATATTGCGAGTGCGAAGAATTTTACTTTTTATTAATATTCCTATAATCTTGATCTTGAACAACTAGCTTATTGGCCGCTATTTCGCCCGCGTGGATTTTAGAAGTAGGAAAACAAATGAAATATACCACTTATATATGGCGTATCGAGACGAAATATCTCTAAAAGATGCATTCCCGAGGAGAGTTGGCGTCAAGCTGTCAGCCAGTCTTTTTTTAAGCCAAAATTTTGAGTAATATGGATAAAAACATATTACGCCCACCCTAAATCATTGAAATAAGGGCAAGATGATGACTTTTATAAATTGTCTACTTGCTACCATAATATAGCGGATTACATTTTAAAAGATTGTTTTTAAACGTAGACATTCTATTCATCAGCTCAGCAGATCGTGAACGGCCAATACCTGAGCCACGTGCAGCTGACTGTCATCACCAATGCGGTGTGCGCGAACACTTACGGCACCAGCACGGTGGTGGGCTCCACGCTGTGCACCAGCGGTACCGCACTGCAGGGCACCTGCCAGGGCGACTCCGGCGGCCCACTCTGGCTGTGGAATAACAACCAACGTGTCCTAGTAAGTCTTTTTTTTATACAACTTAAAATGGCAAACAAGCTGACGGTCCACCCGATGAAAAGTAGTAACCGTCGCCTATAGATATGAGCAGTACCATCGACATAACAGAGTATACTGTTTAGCCCATGATACCCCCATACGTTGCCATTCCTGAGGACTCAGGTGTTTTCCTCTGTACTCAGTAAATTCACGCCATATCTCACCCTTCAAACCGAAACACAGCCATGCAAACACAACTGCTTCACGGTTGAAACACGAATGGGACAGAGGTTCCCAAGCAATCGACTTTTGTACAAAGTCTTCCTCTGGTCTTCTTCTACTTCTACTCCATTGTCGTACATAAGGGATAAACGGATCTATAGGTACGCTTTCCACAATATGGAACACTTGTTTTCTTGAATATGAGACACTCGCACGAAACAGTACGAGATTTTACGTGCTAAGCTAAGATATTATTTGTCCATGTACCAGATTTCATTCAAATATGTTAGGTAGTAGGGTAGGCGATCAATTGAAATAAATTTTAGTTACAAATTCATCCACAATAACCCGCATTCAAGAAGGCTCGGCAAAATAGTGTCCGGGGAAAAACCATATTTCGCCCAAATGTCCGGGATTTTTGCCGTGTTTATCCGATGTCGGCAGTTTAGGTGATGGCAGCCCTACACAGAAGTCACACTCGTTGGAAACACAAGTCGTCTCCATACCCCTGCAAGAGGTCTACATAAGAACTTCTTTAAAAAGTCTCACTCTGTTAATTTCAGATCGGTGTGACGTCATTTGTGGCCGCCCGCGGCTGCCAGTCCGGTCTACCAGCAGGGTTCGCACGCGTCACCTCCTTCATATCTTGGATCCAGGCTCGACTCTGAACGCCGATACTTAACGGACCTGATAGCAACTGTTTATGCAGTGAACAGCTTTATTAATTGGAATGTCTGATCCCTATAACCTGGAGCCCTGAATTGTTACTAACTAGCCGCTCAGTTATTAGCAACATGTTGTCAGAGTGACCTCCACGCGGTTCATCCTTGGTATTAACTTAGGCATTTACTGGGTACAGAGGAATAACACTTGAGTACTCAGGAATGGCAACGCATGGGGGGTATCATGGGCGAAACAGTATACTCTGTTTTGTCCATGGTACTGCTCATACCTATAGGCGACGGTTATCACTTTCCATCAGGTGGGCCGTCAGCTTGTTTGCCATTCTAAGTTGTATAAAAAAAAGGCAATTCACAATGTGCCAACTGACCTGACGTCATCTCACTCATCATTGTTCACTGGTACCCCAGGCTAGCATATACCGATAGTGCAGGCCAGGTTACCATTCCATTATCATCCATTAATTAAAAAAGCCTGGGATATAATATGATATCCGTATAATATAGCTGTTTTCTATATAATCAGTTCCAAATCATCTCTGATGAAGATTACCTGCTGTTATTTTTGATAATTTTAATAAATATTTTCAATTAAACTGTATTTAATTGATGTATCCCGATATAGAAGAGTTCAGTTCTTGCACCAATGAAGCATCATTGTGGATTTGGGCAGAAGATGTATCAAATACTGCCATACCATCCTGTTATTGCTGTTGGCACTTGGTGGTATTCTTGTTTATAGATAGATAGATAGATACTCTTTATTGTTTCCTCCAAAAGATTACAATAGTAAACTTATTATAAATATAAATAATTACAAGAAATAATCACAGTGAGAAAACAATGGGCATCATTATAAGTGAAAAAATACTTGCACCATTTCCACAGACTTTTTCTTTGACTAGATTATACAATTGTTATTGTTGCCGTATGGTTCCTGCATAGAATGGGCAACCTATTCCTTTCCCATGGCTGTCGTAAGAGGCGAATAAGGGAAAGCAAGGGATGGGCGACAGCGTCTCTCTTAAAACATCACTAAAGCTTAATTCTGGTTGCCAATCCACTTGAAACTACCCACCTGTAGGTCAACGCTGCATCGACGAAACTGCGGTGTAATGGCTATTCGAATTTATAATAGAATAAAAAAAAAATAAGAGAATTGCCGTTAAAAGTAAATAAAGTAAAAAGAAAATAAATTTTACAATATTAATTAATTTTTGTAAGCTATAAATGTATATATTAATGCTGTGACATTGGCTTAGTTTGAAATTTAAATTGTAATTTTATTTGACGTTTCTATCATTTTTATTATATATAATGTAAATTTTTTTTATACAACTTAGAATGGCAAACAAGCTAACGGCCCACCTGATGGTAAGTGGTAACCGTCGCCTATACACATGAGCAGTACCATGGACATAACAGAGTGTACTGTTTCGCCCATGATACCTCCTATGCGATGTGATTCTTAAGGACTGAGGTGTTATTCCTCTATACCCAGTAAATTCACTGCCATATCTCACCCTTCCAACCGAAACACAGCCATGCAAACACAACTGCTTCACGGTTGAAACATGAATGGTATAGAGGTGCCCAAGCAAAAAACTTTTAGGTATACAAAGTCTGCCTCTGGTAAAGTGCAACAATGTTAGCTGAATAAACTATTATTGTTATTATTATTATAAATAATACTTAATCAAATTTAATTAAAATGGATAATTATTTTTATCTTTTATATATTTTAATTAATATGAATTTATCTATAAAGATAGTTCCGATAAGTATATTATTTATAAAAAAAAAGAAAACAAATTCTATTCACAAACTTGTCAACATCGAAATGAGACTGTTGATCTTTGCAGTAGGTGTGGTGTGCTCGGCGCTGGCTGAGGAGCAGATAGCTCTGAACTACCACGAGGACTACGGCATCCCTCTAGCGACAAGCATCAAGCGGGCAGAGGAGGCTGGCGACTTCGACGGAGCCAGGGTTGTGGGGGGGTGGCGGGCTGGACTCGGGGACCATCCCCATTTGGTGAGTGAAACACGATATATTATCTGGTAAATTAAAAGATATCAAATCCAAATCTTTTAAATTACTTTTAAATCGTCATTTGTTTTATGAAATGAAATATAGTGGAAACCATCGTGAACAATTCTTGTTGAATTCGTCACGATGGGCTAACTGACCTGCTTCATTCTCATCTGTCATCTATTCACTGGTGCCCCGCCGGTGTATACCGATAGTGCGGGTGGGGTTACCACTCCATTATAACCCATAAAAAAAGACACCCACGGGAAAGGAAGGGGTGGCCTATTCTATGCCGGGACCACACGATTAAACTACTGGTTCTTTCATTATTATTATTTAGTTTCATTTCGCTATTATTAGTAGGTATTTATTAAAAAAAATTGTTCTCCCATTTGTATTTCTATTGTGAAGCAGTTGAGTTTGCATGGCAATATTTCGGCTTGAAGGGTGGGATATGGCAGTGGAGTTACAGGGTACGGAGGTATCATAACATAGTCCTCGGAAATAGCAACGCTTGAGGAGTACCATCAGCGAGACATTGTACTCTGTGACAATCATAGTATTGCCCACGTATTGCAGGCGACGGTTACCACTTTCCATCGAGTGGGCCGTCAGCTTGTTTATCATGCTAAGTTGCTTAGGAAACCTGCCCATGCCGAGACCAACAATGGTATAATATTATATTTGGTGTCATGTTATTACCCTTACTGTACTGTAAACTATCCTGCAAATACATCCGCCTCAAGGAGTATAAAAAGTTTTCTATGTGCTAGGGGTTTTTTATGGACAATTATGGAATGGTAGCCCCGTCCGCGCCAACGGTATACACTTGCGGGGCACCAGTGAAGGATGACAGGTGAAAATAGAAAGACAGTCGAACATCGTGCTGAATCCCGGGTAACGAATACACCTGGGATTCACGATGACGGTTTCCAGGATCACGTGGAGGTCGACCTGACTACCAGACCCATTCTTAGCCTTTCCTATACTCTACTGGTACTGGTAGTCCGCATAACTGACAATCCTTCCCCCCCCCCCCCATGTGCTAGGTAAGGATATAACCTATCCATGTACCAAATTTTATTCAAATCTGTCTAGTAATTTTTGCATAAAAGAGTAACGGCAGTTTGGCCAGCAGCACACCTGCGATGCCTCTGGTGTTGCAGGTGATCATGGCTGGCGGTAGTCACTTACCATCACGTTAGTCGCATGCTCCTTTGCCCCCTATGTTGTAAAAAAGTCCTGATAATCCAATATGAGTTTGTTATTTATTAACGTATTTACGTTTACACCAATCAATTTCATTTTTTTTTATACAACCTAGAATGGCAAACAAGCTGACGGCCCACCTGATCGAAAGTGGTAACCGTCGCCTATAGACATGAGCAGTAACATGGACATAACAGAGTATAATGTTTCGCCCATGATACCCCCCAATTACGTGTATACCACGCATTATATGGGATGGAGGAAAGGAAGAAATTAATTTAATCTAAATCCTCAATGGTTTTTCAGGGCGGTGTGCTCGTCAATCTGTATGGTGGGGCAGTCTCAGTATGTGCCTGCTCTCTCTTAACCAACACACGAGCGGTCACCGCCGCCCACTGCTGGTGGGACGGCTACAACCTGGCCATCGACTTCACCCTCGTTTACGGCTCCCTGCTGCTGTTCTCGGGCGGCATGCGCGTGAACACGTCCGCTGTCGACGTTCACGCCGCATACAACTCCAATAACTTGAACAATGATATCGCCGTCGTCATCTTACCGTGGGTGAATTATACTGGTTCGTGTCAGAATTATGATTTATCCATAGTCCACTGTATAGTTCCCCCCTCATATTACGCCACAGCGGTATAAAAAAACAGTGCCGGAACCACACGGCGTTTTAATTTGTGTAAATGATGCTTTTTTATATTACTTACATGGCAAACAAGCATACGGCCTGTCTGATGGAAAACGGTGTTATCGTAGACTATGGACACCTGTAGCACCGAGGATGCCACGCGCACTTTGCTGACCCTTGACAGAAATCTTAATACGTCCTTTTTAAAGAATCCCATGCTGTAGTTCCTAGGGAATATCTCGAAAAGAAGATCATTTCATAACCTAAGTGTTCCTTATACCATAGGGTATCCTAAGTTGAGGAGCGAGAGATTGGTGATGTTGTGTAGCGCTTATTATAATTATTATATTATACTTTAAGAATCGAATCCCGGCCATGCGAGCACAACTGTTTGGCTGAATCATAAATGAGACAGAGGTACTAATGCAGGCGACTTTGTCTCTCTCTAGTAAGTCAGCTTATGATTGAGTATTTCACGATATTGTGTCTACAGAGTACATTCAACCAATCAGGCTGCCTACGGCCTGGCTGGCGCTGGCTACGGCCGCACGTGGGACGGTACGTGTGCAACGTTTTGTATGTAAACTTCATTCTGGTTTCTGATGATCGACTTTATTCCAGTCGTAATTTGACTGTAACCTTACCTGACCACTCATCGATTCACAAAATCTTTTACGGTTCAAGCTGTCCGCCTCTGGAACTCACTACTAACAGATGTCAGAATGAAATAGAGAAACTTATCTCTTCTTTTAGTACTATTTTCCTATATTTTTTCTTCATCTTTTTTTCGTCATTCTCTCCTGTTGTATGTGTCCTATTATGTGTATATTTATGTATCAGTATCTATATAATAATGCGCTACCTACCCTTTGTTTTTTCTCAATGTCCTCTACCCAAAGGTAGTCTGTTTTTTTTTATGGGTGAAAATGGTATGGTAACCCCGCCTGCGCTAACGGGATACGCTGGCGGAGCACCAGTGAAGGGTGATAGATGAGAATGAAAACAGGCCAGTTAGCCCATCATGATGAATTCATCAGGAATTAACCATGATAGTTTCCAGGGAGAATCGAAGGAGGTCGACCTGGTTAACTATATTGCTAGCAAATGGGATTCTCAGTCTCCATTACTAACAATCCCTTTCCCCCCAGGTAGTCTGTTTAGGCTATAGACCCAAGGCTAATTTTAAGTTCTTATTCCATTGACTGTGTACCGTGTAACTCCACTGCCATATCCAACCTTCAAACCGGAACAGAGTCACGCGAACCCAGCTGCTTCACTGTAGTAATCATGTTAAATAAAAAAATAACATTATTTGAATTCTTCAGCTGAACCTATCACCGTGTCGCAGTACCTGAGCCACGTCAACGTGACCGTCATCAGTAACCAGGAATGCGAGGTGACGTACGGCAACAGCGTGGTGGTACCGGCCACCGTTTGCAGCAGTGGCGCCGGCTTCCGAGGCACCTGCCTGGGAGACTCCGGCGGCTCCCTCTGGGCGTGGATCGGAGGTTCACGCTTTCTGGTGACTCTTCTTTTGGACAAGTGTTTTTTCGTTCGTAACTTTATGGCATTGTTGCAATTGGTTGTTCCGGCAGCACGCGGAAACTCTACTGCACCAAATAAGATGCGGTTGCGTTTCTGTAGGTTTAAAAACTAGTATACGTTCTATCTTAATACACTGTCTTAAAGTAGTACATTTAATTGATTTTCCTGCTTTTGAAATCCTTCGTGTTGAAGCTTTCTCTAGAGACTATAGCATGGGGTTCTTCAAAAAGTGCGTATTAAGATTTCTTCAGGGTCGACAACGTGCGCTTGACATCCCTGGTGAGACTACGGTAACTACGTTTACCATAAAGTTGGTCGTAGGTTTGTTTGTCACAAAAGTAGTATAAAAAAATACGCACGTACAAAGTTGCGTTACTAATCCATTCAATTCATTCATTTCTTATGTTTCAGATCGGCGTGACGTCATTTCACGCGGCGCGCGGCTGCGAGCTAGGCCTGCCCTCCGGGTACACTCGCATCACCATCTTCGTACCCTGGATACAGGAGAGGCTCTGATAATACCACACAATGGAATTATACACCTGCAGTTGTTATTTCTTTTCATTTTATTAATTTTTTGTTAATTAAATATTTTTATTTTATTAATTTAATTTTAATTAAGAGGCTATGTTCAACAGTTCATCTATCTGAATTGTCTTAGATCTAGGTGTTCTGAGTTGTTATCCTGGATGTTCATTGCCCAGCTCCTCATGGGATGCCCTAGACAAATAGATAGATAATGTTATTGTTCCCTCCATAAGATTACAATAGTAAACTTTTTTTTATACAACTTAGAATGGCAAACAAGCTGACGGCCCACCTGATGGAAAGTGGTAAACGTCGCCTATAGACATGAACAGTACCGTATACTGTTTCGCCCATAATACCCCCCTTGCGTTGCCATTCCTGAGGACTCAGGTGTTATTCCTGTGTACCCTGCAAATTCACACCATATCCCACCCTTCAAACCGAAACACAGCCATGCAAACACAACTGTTTTACGGTTGAAACACGAATGTGACAGAGGTACCGAAGCAAACGACTTTTGTACAAAGTCTCCCTCTGGTATATATATATATATATATATATATATATATATATATATATATATATATATATATATATATATATATATATATATATATATATATATATATATATATTTAGTAGTGTGTGTAGTATGTGTTACCTACAAGAATATTCAATTGTATGTGAGATCGTCGATAAATGACTTATATATATTTACGTTTGTATGTTATCATACAACTGATATAGTGATTAATTATTAATATATCATACACAGACGTGTCCTTGTTGTATTTTTATTGTATGTTGTTTATTTTATCTGTTAGGGATTTGTGTACAAACATTAATATTTCGGATATATCGGGTTTTCCCAAATAACTGTATAATAACTTAATACTTTAAACCTCGCGGCGTGACGCGGTCGAGTGACAACGTTTACAGGAAAACCCAAGTACGCAAAAAATGATATCGATTAAAATTAAACCCTTCCTTTCCCTCTTGGGGGGTTTTTGCCAGTAGTTGACACGCTTGGCAGGCGGGTTGTCAACCGCAGTTAGGATTTAGAGATGTTTTAAGAGGGACGCTGCTGCCCATCCCTCGCTCTCCCTTAGTCGCCTTTTACGACACTTACAGGAAAGGAAGGGGCGGCCCATTCTATGCCGGGACCATAATTATAATGACTTGGTGACATGTTCCACTATATAATACTATATTCTTAAGTGCATTGTTTTTTTTTTACTTAAGATTTATGTTTTTTTTTTTACTTTATATTTACTTAGTAATCAATATATAGTAGGTAGTAGATGTTTTTTATAAAATGACTCTTTTACAATTATAGCGCCAATATTGATAACATTCAGTGCCAATAAATGGTTTGATTTGATTTGATTACTGCTGTATTTATAAATATCATGAAGATTATATGTACTTTTTTGCTCCACTAAGACAAAACGGCAGTTTCAACTGACACAAAACGGGGGGAAAGGGATTGTTAGTAATAGAGACTGAGAATCCCATTGCTAGCAATATACCCAACCAGGTCGACCTCCTCGTAATTCCCCCTGGAAACTATCATGGTTAATTCCTGATGAATTCATTATGATGGGCTAACTAGCCTGTTTTCATTCTCATCTATCACCCTTCACTGGTGCTCCGCCAGCGTATCCCGTTAGCGCAGGCGGGGTTACCATACCATTTTCACACACAAAAAAAACCTAGCCCATCACGCTGTCACCGGATAGTACCAATCCGGTGACAGTAATAAGATCTAGGGGCGGTAGGGGCCGCCCTAGACGGACGTATGTTCACCAAATAGGCGACGTGCTGAAGAAGGGCCAAATTAAAAGTACCCGTAACCGGCGAGCGTGTATGAAAAGATTGATGAATGTGGAGGAAGCGAAAGAGGTCTGTTTGAATCGAAGCATTTGGCGTTCTATTGTTTCTGCCGACTCTAACGGGAGACAGGCGTGACAGATATGTATGTATGTATGTAATAAGATCTAATAGCCCTATTGTTAGCAATATACCCTCACAGGTCAACCTCCACGCGGTTTCCTATAAAAACCATGGTTAATTCTTGTCGAATTCATCACGGTGGGCCAACTGACCTGCATTCATTCTCACCTACCATCTCTCATTGGTGCCCCGCTAGTGTATACCGATAGCGCGAGCGGGGTTACAATTCCATTATCATTTATTAAAAAAATAGTTAATCATTTACGTCATTTATACAAGTTTTGGATACGACGCGGCGTCGGCTATCCCGATAGTGGCTCGCTATGTAACTCGTGCCATCTCGGGTAAGTCGAAACATTACTATGCGCTTATCTATTTACGTTTTAAACAGCGCTGCGTCTGAAGTCACTCGATAGTGGACATAATCATCGTTCGTATGAGTCAAGCGCGCAGTGTTCGTGATACAACTTGCTTATACTCCTATATTGTTAATAATATATTGTTTATAAAAAACAATTACACACTGTGGCCAACGAAAACATGACTTGAATTGTAGTAGAATCAAATATTTTGATTGATTTATTTATTTAACTCTTTATTGCACCATAAATAAAAATATACAATGACAAGTGAATAATTCAAGTAAAATACGGTAACGTAAATACAGATTGAAATATACACATAAAGGTACAAGAGGCGGTGTTATCGCTAGGGCGATCTCTTACAGACAACCTTTGGTTAAAGGAGAACAGATTATTTAAAAACTAAACTAATGATGGAGCGATTTTGATGAAGCGATTCCTATTGGACCTGATTTTCTTTTAAAAATTTCATCAAAATCAGTTTAGTTAATTGGTTTTTAAATCAAAATAACTGATTTTGCTACAAATTAATTATTTATTTTGTAAAAAAAAAACTATTTTAATTTATTTATTTAAACTTCAAATGGTCTTCTCTACCAACCAACCATGAGGCAAGCAGAAAAATATGCAGGCGGTGTATTTATTACTAAAATAAAAATCGGTAAAAAAACTTTTAAGTTAAACGGTTTTATTTTATGTGCACTGAAAACTACAAAATAAATAAATAGTTACTTACCTATCAACCTACGTAGGTGATCTCGGTCATTAATATCTCTGATGGTAGTGGTTGTCATAACATGAACCATGTCAGCGGCCGAAAGGCAGTTCATGAGAGAACACTAACACCAGGGTTTGCTTGGTAGGTAAACTAAGCAGCCCGCACTATAACAAGTAGGTATTTTGACCTTCTAGTTCAGAAATATTTTAGTACTAGGCAGAATAGCTTTTAGGCATATTAGACTAAAATAAAAACGTGGGGCCCCTCTGAAATCATACCTATAGCAGAGCATATCTTATACTTTGATAGATCATGAGCTCGGCGTTCGCTGGTGAAGCCGTAACGGCTGGTTATTGATGGTCAAAACCTCCAGTTACGATTATAGTAAGTCGATTCAGCGGACTCTGGACTCCGGAGCTATGAGGTTTCGGATGCGACCGGGATAAACCGCTAGGATGATGATGATGACGATTATAATAAGTCGATGCAATCCACACTTAGTATAGTAGAAAGTAATACAGAAATAGTTAATGGGCCCCACGTTTTTATTTTAGTCTAATATGCCTAAAAGCTATTCTGCCTAGTACTAAAATATTTCTGAACTAGAAGGTCAAAATACCTACTTGTTATAGTGCGGGCTGCTTAGTTTACCTACCAAGCAAACCCTGGTGTTAGTGTTCTCTCATGAACTGCCTTTCGGCCGCTGACATGGTTCATGTTATGACAACCACTACCATCAGAGATATTAATGACCGAGATCACCTACGTAGGTTGATAGGTAAGTAACTATTTATTTATTTTGTAGTTTTCAGTGCACATAAAATAAAACCGTTTAACTTAAAAGTTTTTTTACCGATTTTTATTTTCTTGTTTTTAGTATTTAGTGAAATTGTTTACCGAATATTCCTCATTTTATTTAATTCATTCAGTGCATCATTATTACATGGTTTCTTACCTGATAATTTAGTACAATCTAATTCCTCAATACATAGCCCTTCCAGAGACTTGACTCGACTTAGAGCCACGTATGCTTGTCCTTCCTCAAACCATTTTGAGCCCAAATATACTACTGCATGGTCGACGGAGCTGCCCTGCATTTTATGGACGGTGAATGCTCATGACAAAACTAAGGGCAACATCCTTTTTTCAGCCGTACCATAATTGAATTTTGCTGGAAACTGTATGGCTTTAGGGTAAATAACGTGCATGCCGTCTGTGCCAAAGTCAATTAAAACTGATGATATATCTGTTTCGTACATTTGGGTTCGACGGAACTGAGGCCAAAAAGGTGTCTGAGTGTCAAGCGTCTGAGAGTCTAGTGTCTGAGTGTCTTGTATCCGAGTGTCCAGTGTCTGAGTGTCTAGTGTCTAGTGTTTAGTATCTGAGTGTCGAGTGTCGAGTGTCGAGTGTCGAGTGTCTAGTGTCTGAGTGTCGAGTGTCTGAGTGTCTGGTGTCTAGTGTCTAGTGTTTAGTGTCTGAGTGTCGAGTGACGAGTGTCGACTGTCGAGTGTCGAGTGTCTAGTGTCTAGTGTCTAGTGCCTGAGTGTCTAGTGTCTGAGTGTCTAGTGTCTGAGTGTCTAGTGTCTGAGTGTCTGAGTGTCTAGTGTCGAGTGTCTGAGTGTCTGAGTGTCTAGTGTCTAGTGTCGAGTGTCTGAGTGTCGAGTGTCGAGTGTCGAGTGTCGAGTGTCGAGTGTCGAGTGTCGAGTGTCGAGTGTCGAGTGTCGAGTGTCGAGTATCGAGTGTCGAGTGTCTAGTGTCAGAGTGTCTAGTGTCTGGGTGTCTGAGTGTCTAGTGTCTGAGTGTCTAGTGTCTGAGTGTCTGAGTGTCTAGTGTCGAGTGTCTGAGTGTCTGAGTGTCTAGTGTCGAGTGTCTGAGTGTCGAGTGTCGAGTGTCGAGTGTCGAGTGTCGAGTGTCGAGTGTCAAGTGTCGAGTGTCGAGTGTCGAGAATCGAGTGTCGAGTGTCTAGTGTCAGAGTGTCTAGTGTCTGGGTGTCTGAGTGTCAAGTGTCTGAGAGTCTAGTATCTGAGTGTCTTGTATCCGAGGGTCTAGTGTCTGAGTGTCTAGTGTCTGGGTGTCTGAGTGTCTAGTGTCTGGTGTTTAGTGTCTGAGTGTCTAGTGTAGTGTGTCTGAGTGTCTAGTGTCTGAGTGTCTAGTGTCTGAGTGTCTAGTGTCTGGGTGTCTGAGTGTCTAGTGTCTAGTGTTTAGTATCTGAGTGTCGAGTGTCGAGTGTCTAGTGTCTGAGTGTCGAGTGTCTGAGTGTCTAGTGTCTAGTGTTTAGTGTCTGAGTGTCGAGTGTCGAGTGTCGAGTGTCGAGTGTCGAGTGTCGAGTGTCTAGTGTCGAGTGTCTAGTGTCTAGTGTCTAGTGTCTGAGTGTCGAGTGTCGAGTGTCTAGTGTCAGAGTGTCTAGTGTCTGGGTGTCTGAGTGTCAAGTGTCTGAGAGTCTAGTGTCTGGGTGTCTTGTATCCGAGTGTCTAGTGTCTGAGTGTCTAGTGTTTAGTGTCGAGTGTCGAGTGTCGAGTGTCGAGTTTCGAGTGTCTAGTGTCTGAGTGTCTAGTGTCTGGGTGTCTGAGTGTCAAGTGTCTGAGAGTCTAGTGTCTGAGTGTCTTGTATCCGAGTGTCGGAGTGTCTAGTGTCTAGTGTTTAGTGTCTAGTGTAGTCTGAGTGTCGAGTGTCGAGTGTCGAGTGTCGAGTGTCTAGTGTCTGAGTGTCGAGTGTCTGAGTGTCTAGTGTCTAGTGTCTAGTGTTTAGTGTCTGAGTGTCGAGTGTCGAGTGTCGAGTGTCGTCGAGTGTCGAGTGTCTGAGTGTCTAGTGTCTGGTGTTTAGTGTCTGAGTGTCGAGTGTCGAGTATCAGAGTGTCTAGTATCTGGGTGTTTGAGTGTCAAGTGTCTGAGAATCTAGTGTCTGAGTGTCTTGTATCCGAGTGTCTAGTGTCTGAGTGTCTAGTGTCTGGGTGTCTGAGTGTCTAGTGTCTAGTGTTAAGTATCTGAGTGTCGAGTGTCGAGTGTCGAGTGTCGAGTGTCGAGTGTCTAGTGTCTGAGTGTCGAGTGTCTGAGTGTCTAGTGTCTAGTGTCTAGTGTTTAGTGTCTGAGTGTCGAGTGTCGAGTGTCGAGTGTCGAGTGTCGAGTGTCGAGTGTCGAGTGTCGAGTGTCGAGTGTCGAGTGTCGAGTGTCGAGTGTCGAGTGTCGAGTGTCGAGTGTCGAGTGTCGAGTGTCGAGTGTCGAGTGTCGAGTGTCGAGTGTCGAGTGTCTAGTGTCGAGTGTCTAGTGTCGAGTGTCTAGTGTCTAGTGTCTGAGTGTCGAGTGTCTGAGTGTCTAGTATCTGGTGTTTAGTGTCTGAGTGTCGAGTGTCGAGTGTCGAGTGTCTAGTGTCTGAGTGTCTAGTGTCCGAGTGTCTAGTGTCTGAGTGTCTTGTATCCGAGTGTCTAGTGTCTGTGTGTCTAGGGTCTGGGTGTCTGAGTGTCTAGTGTCTGAGGGTCTAGCGTCTGAGTGTCTAGTGTCCGAGTGTCTAGTGTCTGGGTGTCTCAGTGTAGTCCTATTATTTGATACCCATATTGTGGTGGTTGTGGAAAAATATGTACCTAGTCCGCCATATTGGAACGGCGTCCATCTTGAATTTAAAGTTTTGACATAATCATCGTGTTTTACTAGTGTAGCCCTTTCATTTGATACCCATATTGCGGGGGTTAAGGAAAAATATGTAATCCGTCATTTTGTATCGGCGGCCATCTTAGATTTATAATGTTATTGATTTTATTATATTGTATTGTCATCTAAATTAAATGTGTGTACCAAATTTCAGATCAATCTGACAACGGGAAGGTGCTTAAATTCCAATTTCTAATTTTGACCCAAATAAATAAATACCGTACAGGTCGAGCTAAATAAAACCGTTTAAAAACCGTTTAATAATAAAACCGTTTAAAAACAATTCGTTTTATAACAGTTCATCCAAAATGAGTGTGTGTGCTCTCGCTCATAATGTAGCTCTCTACCGGTGAAAGAATGTTAAAAATCGGTCGAGTAGTTGTTGAGTTTACCCATTCATTATCATCACATCAGCCTTTGTGGTCCCGCCATAGAATGGGCCACCACTTCCTTTCCCGTGGGTGTCGTACGACGCGACTAAAGGAGAGCGAGCGATGCGCAGCAGCGTTCCGTTTAAAACATCTCTAAAATCCTAACTGCGGTTGCCAACTTGCCTGCCAAGCGTTACAACTTCTGGCAAAACATCCCTTATGGGAAAGATTAACAATTGAAATAATAATAAAAATACAATAAAAATAATAACGAACAATTACCGAAAGCACATTCTGAAGGATGGCACTGAGGACATCTGTCGGGCATGTCGCCATCCCGGAGAGTCACTCAGACATGTGCTTTCGGGTTGTTCAGCTCTTGCCAACACTGAGTACTTGCACAGACACAACCAGGTAGCCAAAATACTCCATCAAGAGCTAGCTCTGAAGTACGGCCTCGCGAATGAGAGGTTGCCGTACTATAAGTACGAGCCCCAGCCGGTCCTCGAAAGCGACAGCGTAAGGCTCTACTGGGACCGATCCATCATCACGGACAGAACCGTTCTTGCGAACAAACCTGATATCGTGGTGATGGATCGGGCACTCTCGAGGGTGTTTTTGGTGGATGTCACCATACCGCATGACGAGAACCTCGTGAAAGCCGAAACCGAGAAGAAGAGAAAATATCTCGACCTGGCTCACGAGGTGACCGAAATGTGGGGGTGACATCTACCGAAATCATCCCAATCGTTATGTCGGTGAACGGTCTTATCCCAACCAGTCTGGAACAACATCTCAGACGGTTGGGATTCCGAGGCGGCTCACTCCCGGGAAAGATGCAGAAAGCGGTGCTCTTAGATTCTGCCCGCATTGTACGCCGGTTTCTCTCCCTGGGGCCCTGAACCCCGGCCGACTGTGCTTCTGCCGGGGGTTAGTTGCCATCTCCTCTCCTTAAGAGGGGAGATGAGAATTTTAGTGAAATTTAAAAAATAATAATGACGTAGCAACAGGTACTTGGTTTTGTGTAATGAGGTCCCGAGTTCGATTCTCGGTCGTAAAATTGATTCGAGGTCGTCTATTTATCTAGTTGAAGATCACCTTACAGTTTTATTTTATTTTATTTGGGAAACATTAATTTCTTATTACACTTAGTATATACTTACAAATAACATACAAATTAGTGAAGTTTTCATAAGTAAATAGAACATATTTAGCATTGAATAGACAGATATAGCAAATACCCACTCAATAGTAAAAAGTAAGACATTATAGCAAAGATTTTTTTTACAACTTAGAATGGCAAACAAGCTGTCGACCCACCTGATGGAAAGTGGTAACCGTCGCCTATAAATATGAGCAGTACCATGGATATAACAGAATATAGTGTTTCGATCACGATACCCCCCATGCGTTGCCATTCCTGAGGACTCAGGTGTTATTCCTCTGTACCCAGTAAATTCACTGCCATATCCCACCCTTCAAACGGAAACACAGCCATGCAAACACAACTGCTTCACGGTTGCAACACGAATGGGATAGAGGTGCCCATGAAACGACTTTTGTACAGTCTCCCTCTGGTAAGGGATCTGGCAAGAGATAAGGAATTTAAGCAACTATAAATACATAATTGTATGTATCTAATTGTTATAGTAAGTAGTTTTATAAATTATATGTATTTGATATTTTTATGCACTACAGGTTTTTGTATTTTATGCACGAAAAATTAATTTAAATATTAATTCACTCTCGCGCCGCCTGCCCATTTCTATCTGTTCTCCTTTAACCAAAGGTTGTCTGTAAGAGATCGCCCTAGCGATAACACCGCCTCTTGTACCTTTATGTGTATATTTCAATCTGTATTTATGTTACTGTATTTCACTCGAATTATTCACTTGTCATTGTATATTTTTATTTATGGTGCAATAAAGAGTTAAATAAATAAATAATTACATAATTAGGTATAGATAACTTGTCTAAGATATTTCCTGTAGGTTATAGTTTAATAGATCTATACTAGTTAATTTACTATTATACTCGTAATTATTGCAAGATTTGAACGAAAATGTATTACCAGTATATTTCGTTTTAATATTGGTTTATTGCTCGTTTTATGAATAGTAAAGAAATTAAAAACCTTTTTAAATTGCTGTAATTACTTTATTATTAATCATTAATACGTATAGAGAGACATTTACAGTCTAGCCTGGATCCAGGAGAGGAAGGAGGTAACGCGGGCGAAACCGGACGGGAAGCCGCGCTGGCAGCCGGAGGCCGAGCCGAACGACACCACACCGACCTGCGGGAGAAACCATAAGTCGAGGTTATATATTTCACGTTTTATCAAGTCCATAGATACCTAATATTTCCTCTAAATGGAAAGGGATTGTTAGTAATGGGGAGGTTAGTCCCCATTGCTATCAATATACACTATCGAGACGACCTCCACACAGTTCCTCCTAGAAATCATCGTGATTTATTTATCGTTGAATTCGTTACAATGTGCCAACTGACCTGCCTTTTCATCCTCACCAATCATCCCTCACCGGTGCCAGCTAGCGTAACATATACCGATAGCGCAAGCGGGGTTACCATTCTATTATCATCCGGAGTTTGCTTAAGTTCCGATTGATACCAGGGTCATATCAGCAAAATTGCGACAATGTCTGTTCTAGTGAAAGACTATATAAAAGTCTTCTGCTGTGAGCACAACTGCGCCTGTATGATAGCCATGCATGTTTCATTACACGATCTTATGAAGACAATTGTAGATAGTTGATCATCATATCATCCTCATATCAGCTTTTAACCGTTCACTGCTAAACAATAGCCTCCCCTTGGGGAGATTTTCCAGTAGTTTCCACGCTTGGCAGCCTAATTAGCAACCGCAGTTAGGTTTTGGAGATGTTTTAAAAGGGTGCTGCTGCTCACCGCTCGCCCTCTCTTCGTCATCTCTTACAACACCCATGGGAAAAGAAGGGATGATCTATTCTCTGCGGAGACCGCACAGCGAAGACAATTGATCATAAAAAATATTATGACAATTCTTTGTTATTATTAGTATTCGAATTTCAGAGCCAACTTACAAAAGCTGATTCATTCGCTAACATAATAGCCGCTGATTATGATGCAATCTTGGCAGACATTGCTGATTACTTTGTTCATATACTATTAGTTTTTAGAATAGATAAATTTATTATTAATAATTCTGACTGATTTATCGGAACTAATCACATATCTTTAAGATTAACGGAATTAGTTTCGAACTAGATAAGGTCTTATGCGTGAGAATCTTTTTCAAATGTGTACAAATATAGACTGAAATGACAATGAACTGTTCCAAATTCGTTGGAACAGTGAGAGGCAAAAGCGTCCAACCAACTGTCAGTCACATATATCTCGAGCAACCCCAATTACTAGAACTAATGACACAGAGCAAAAGAATTTAAAAGTAAACAAAATCGAAGGTACAGACCAGAGTGCGCTGGTTGTTGACCCAGAGCCACAGAGGGCCGCCGGAGTCACCACTGCAGATGTTGCGTCCGCCGGCGCCGCTCACACAGAGCGTGGAGCTGACCACAACGTTGCTACCGTAGGTGGAGGCGCACACCGCGTTGGTGATGATCTGCAGCTGCACTTGACTCAAGATCTGGTTGTTGGAGATTCCACTGCCTGAAATTGTTAATAAAAAGAGTATGATGCTAGTAAAATGAAAATTAAAATGAATACGAATCCAAAAATTTCATTATTGTTATTTGCCAATATTAAAGAACTTACTGTCGGAGGTGCGTCCGAAGCCAGCAGCCCAAGCCCAGTTACCAGCCAGGTTGACATTGCCCAGACCAGTGGGCAGCCTCACGGGCTGGATGTTGTCTGTCAACACAAGGATTGCATTTAAATTTCTGTACACGATCACAACAATTATCGATGTAGGTAAATTAATATCTTATGTTTTGGTCACATTAGAAGGATATCGGCACTGCCTTTCCCCCATTATTAAGGATAGTATTGTATAACAATGCTAAATTGTGAAGTTAGCTCTTTATATAATGATGACAGCTAACAAATACTAACTGGTATAGGTGACCCAGCTGAGGCCGATGATGGCGATGTCGTTGTTCAGGTTGTTGGGGTTGTAGTTGGCGTGTACGGCGACGGAGGAGGAGGTGATACGGGTACCGCCGGAGAACAGGCGGAGGGAGCCCAGCACGATGGTCAACTGTCTCGCGTTCTGACGGCCGTCGAACCAGCAGTGGGCGGCGGTGACTGCTCTGGTGTTGGAGAGGAGAGAGGAACCGCACACAGAGGTACCACCAGATTGTAGAGTGATCAACAATCCACCCTAAACATAAAGAAATAAGTAAGACTTTTCTTTTGATTCTAAAGCTATTATTCTGACAAGGCGAATGTAGATTGTCGACTAAATTATTAGCTAATTATTAGTTAAAATTAAAGTTTTCAATGCGGTGGTATTTTTTTAATGTTTGTTGCCACATAAATTAGATTTTTGGATTTTTTTTTATATGAAAGGATACTTTTAAAAATTTCCATAGTACTACTATGGAAATTTGGTCAAAGTCGGTTTAATAGTTCAGTTTTTAAATAATAATAACTGGCTTTTTAAATCAATATAATTGATATTGCCACAACGGAAGTGGGTTTTTCGTGGGACATAATTCTAATTATTTTGTCATGCTAAGCTTCACTCTTCGTATGCAGGCCTAATTTTGTTACAAATGAATGTCATTCTATGCATTAATATACAGTTCCATCAGTGAATACTTAAATAAAAAAAAAAAGTAGAAAATAAGGCCAACGTTTCTGATTTGAAAATTTTGAATAGTTTTCAAGATTGACCTCAAGATTGGGAATGCCATAATAAATAAAAAAGTGAAAAATATTAGAACTACTTCGAAAATCTCAGAATATGAAGGCAGTCATAAAATATGTGAGTACTCACCAAGTGAGGGTGGTTGCCGAGAGCCGCGGCGGAACCGCCGACGATCCTGGATCCATCGAAGTCAGCAGCCTCCTCGCTCCTCTTGATGGCGGCCGCCAGAGGGATGCCCACGTTCTCGTGGTAGTAGAGCCCGATCGGCTCCTCGGCCAGCACCGAGCCCACCAGCGCGATCAGCAGCAGGAGTTTCATTGTTGCACACGGAACTAAGTGATGATAATAATCGGCTCTACTGTCGACCTTTATATATACCAGTTCAAATCATCAATCTTGTCTTAATCAATGAGATTAACATTTTTAAAGATTCATTTAGATATTCTGTCAGATTATCAGCGTCGTGCAGATTAAATATAGCGATCGATAAAAAAAGTTCTTGGAATTTATACGAAGCAGCGGTTTTGAATGTATAATGTCTGCCATCCAATATCAGAAATATGAGTTGAGATGACTTATGTGAAATTATGAAAAAATGAATGCATAAAATTTAACAGAGATTGTTTAGAATACAAATTAAATTGTGCTATTAAGCAAAATATTAATTTAGAAATTTAGAAAAGTGCTATATTCACACATGTTACATAGGGAGTTCCACAGGGATCAATATTGGGACTCTTCTTATTCATTTGTAATATAGCAAAGCTACTAACTACGAGTTTACATATATTTTAAATTCACTGTAGAGATTAACGTGACGCGATTACAGGAAAATAGTACCTGCATACTTCATTTTTAAAGTTCCATACCTCCAAAGGTAAAAACGAAACCCTCATGTCTTTTTTTTATGCAACTTAGAATGGCAAACAGGCTGACGGCCCACCTGATGGTAAGTGGTAACCGTCACCTATACACATGAGCAGTACCATGGACATAACAGAGTATACTGCTTCGCCCATGATAACGCCCATGCGTTGTCATTCTTGAGGATTCAGGTGTTATTCCTCTGTACTCTGTAAATTCACGCCATATCCCATCCTTTATACCGAAACATAGCCATGCAAACATAACTGCTTCACAGTAGAAACACGAATGTGACAGAGATACCCAAGCAATCGACTTTTGTACAAAGTCTCCCTCTGGTAATGTAATAAGCTCATGTCTATAGGCGACGGTTACCACTTTCCATCAGGTGGGCCGTCAGCTTGTTTATTTTAAATTAAATGTACAAAGGTGAGTATAACTCTTCATGAGTTCTCTTCCAGCAAATATAGAAAGGAAAGAACGATCAATCGATCAAACTTAGCACGGGAGGCTCGAGTTTTGTCATTTTACAACCAAAGTTTTTAAAATAAAAAATATTCGGTTTAACTGGTAGGAAAAGAATACGTGAGTTCCCGGTATAGGATAGGCTACCTCTTCCTTTCTCGTGGGTGTAGTAAGAGGCGACTAAGGGAGCGCGAGGGATGGGCAGCAGCGTCCTTCTTAACACACCATCAACGGCTAACTGCAGTTACGAATCCGCCTACCAAGCGTGGCAACAACTGGGAAAACTCCCTTAATGAGGGAGGAGTATAATGATGATGAAAAAAATGCCAATGATTTAGATGACATCCTGTATGTGTTCATTTGATACAGCCTGTATAAATATAGGTGTGTCATAATTGATAAGATTATCAGTCTAGTTATGTATGTGGCTTAATGATATAATATGTCATTGTTGCATTGGATTACTAGCTAGCTGATCCGACCCAGCTTTACACGGGTGCCTACAGATAAGACTCTACATACTAGTCATCAGCCGTGACTTCCTGCACGTGTCACATGTACGCCATATGTATTACAATTTTATATAAGTGTCTCATCTTGTGCTGCGCGACTGTGGAACAGGCTACCTGCTGACATACGGTATAGTCCCTCCATTACTTCCTTCAAGAAAAGATTGAAATCTTATATATATATATATATATATATATATATATATATATATATATATATATATATTTTTTTTTTTGATGAGTGAAAATGGTATGGTAACCCCGCCTGCGCTAACGGGATACGCTGACGGAGCACCAGTGAAGGATGATAGATGAGAATGAAAACAGGCCAGTTAGCCCATCATGATGAATTCATCAGGAATTAACCATGATAGTTTACAGGGGGAACCGCGAGGAGGTCGGCTTGGTTGGGTATATTGCTAGCAATGGGATTCTCAGTCTCCATTACTAACAATCTCTTCCCCCTATTATATATATTATACATATGTATAATAATTTATTTATTTATAATTTGTGTATGTTTGTTTTATTTACATTATTTTTACTTGTACCTTTCCTACACTAGGTTACCCGCCAATTAATTATTTTCTCTAACTGCACTGGGTTGGCTAGAAGAGATCTGGCTTTTAGAGATAAGCCCTCCCTTGCTAACAAGTTGTTAAACTAACCGCTGTATCTTTTGTTCAAGTGCTACAAACAATATATATAAATGTCACACATTTAAATAAATCGCCATCTATGACGTGAGTTATAAAGAATCAGGCGACCAGCATCTGGAACAACCCAAAGTACCCACCTCCGAACTAAACAGAAAAATTTGTAAGCCACGAAGATGGTAAGCAAGCATACAGCTTGCCTGATGGTAGACAATCACTGTGTGCTATATAATAGACATTATTATTCTGATTTCTATTAATTTTTTAACGATTTTTACATACAAATGCACAACAGGAATTTTGTGAATTTACTACATATAATATGTCTTCTCTGACAATTGTTTCAACTTCATCTTGTAATCTTCAGGGGGCGTATGGCGATTTGCGTCACAGCGTCTCACCTCGCACTGAGGGTCGCAGCTCGCAGAGCTAGTGAAGACTTCAAATCCTCATCATTTCAGCCATTATCCGTCCACTGCGTTTGTCCGAAGACTTCAATGCGAGTTACGAAAACAGTACCTAAGTTTATAAAATTCCCGTTGTGCATGTATTTTCTACCTTCCATTGCACTTTATAAATCCCTATTCAGATTCAGCAGTATTGAAAAAAAGCGTTTCATATAAAATTTTATTTATCTTCACAAAATCACCATAGGGAAATTTTGTATAAAAGTCCTTTGCTTGGATACCTCTGTCCCATTCGTGTTTCTATTGTGAAGTAGTTGTGTTTGCATGACTGTTTCGGTTTGAAGGGTGGAATAGGACAGTGAATTTACGGGGTGCAGAGGAATCACATCTGAGTCCTCAGGAAAAGGCAACGCATAGGGGGTATCATGGGCTAAAAAGTATACTCTGCTATGTCCATGATACTGCTCATGTCTATAGGCGACGGTTACCACTTTCCATCAGGTTGGGTGTCAGATTGTTTGCCATTCTAAGTTGCATTAAAAAAATTAACATGACACTATATATATATGAGTTATTTCTTTGGGTCCTCGCCAAAACAGAGGTAACCAAGCAAACGATTTTTGTACAAAACTTCTCTCTGGTGGCATTACATATAACGACGGTACACAAATGAAAAACATTCTTTAAATTTCTATAGTTTAATAACGACAGATACATTCACAATTTCTCTTGGATCCAGGACAGGAAGGACGTGACCCGGACAAATCCTATAGGTGCTGTGCTAGGTGATAGTCAGACGCCGAGAAGAACGACGCAACACCGATCCGAGGAGACAAGAATTTATCTTTAGATGTTTACTTCTCTATATAGTTTAGAGCAAACTCGCTTCTCGCCGTCTGTACGCTTAGATCTTTTAAACTACGCAACGGATTTTAATGCTGCTTTTATCAATAGATAGAGTGATTCAAAAGGAAGGTTTATACGTATATTTTATACGTTTATATTTTGTTTTTTTTTTCCTATTTAAGAGCTGCGCTCTTGTCGGTTGAGTTTTTGCCACTCACTACGATGTTCAGCGAGTCTCTTTAACTCTTGATACGACACGACACCATAGTGCGCTGTCGTCCATTCCACAGCCACATCGGACCACCGGAATCACCGTCGCACGTGCTACTGTTGAAAATATCACTGCCCACGCAGAGGGTGGAGTCGGTGACGACATCGGCGCCGTAGGTGGCGGCGCACGCGGAGTTGGTGGTAACTTGCAGTTGCAGGTGGCGCAGGTGCCGGCGGGCGGTGATGTCATGGACTGAGGACACAGTAACACATTTATACTGACCACGCACAACCATTCTTTGGAATCAACTTCCAGCGGCAGTATTTCCGAACCGATACGACAACATAACCTTCAAGAAAAGAGTATATTCCTTTTTAAAAGGCCGGCAGCACACCTGCAATGCCGCTGGTGTTGTAGGTGATCATGGGCGGCGGTAGTCACTTACCATCAGGTGAGCCGCATGCTCGTTTGCCCCCTGTGTTGTAAAAAAAAATATATGCAGTTTTATTAGAAGCCCAATAAAGTGGGCTTACAAAGAACAAAAAATTTATCAAATACATAACTAATAACAAAAAAATTACTGTATGTTTTTTTTTTAACTGATGTAATGAAGTATTGTTGTTAATGGATGATAATGGAATGGTTCCTGCCTGCGCTAACACTGTCTGATATACGCTGGCGGGGTACTAGTGATGAATTACAGACTAGAATGAAAAGGCAGGTCAGTTAGTCTATTGTGATGGATAACTTGAGATTTTACTACTTAGATAGATTACACCTACTTTAGATTGTATATACAATTAAAAAATATATTAGTTTTCAAGCTTAACATTCAGAAATACAACTGCGAAAACCGTATCAATTTCGTGCAACAGTAACGCTGTCACAAACTTTGGCTTCTATTGCCCCAATACCTACATCAAATCATTTTTCTTAAATATATAGACTACTATATCAGGAACATTCCCTTTGTGCTTCTTTTCAAAATAGTTTTAATAGCGAAGTATACTTGTTAACGTTAATTAATGTTATGCAGCAATCCTTAATATGACCTTGATATCTGTTAAATAAATTATATTACTGACCAAAGTCCTAAAGTAAAGCTGTAACATGGCCGCAAAATTTGGGATGCAAGACCATTTATCATTTGTTTTTTATCTGTATACTGTTAAACACAGATCCCTCACTGGCTATCGTATCGTCCTGATCCTAATCTACCAACATTCTTTGACATTGCAAGAAATCAGTGGATACAAGTGGCTCGAGGTCGGGGAAGGCTTACATTCAGTAGTGGGCAGTTAACAGCTGTTATAATGGTAGTAATGTTGATTATTACTCCAATTGGTTGTTGCATTCTTAATGGTAAATAAATTGAAAACACTTTTTAGACCGCTGTAATTACTTTAATGTTTAATCAATAAAATGAATAGCATAAATAGGCGGACACATTTACAATCTAGCTTGGATCCAGGACAGGAAGGACGTGACACGGGCGAAACCGGCGGGGAAGCCACGCTGGCAACCGGACGCCGAGCCGAACGACACCACACCGATCTGTGGAAGGACAAAAAAATTAACGTCATATTTTTCTTACATAGAAAACTAAGATTTTCGAGAGTTTATTCGAGTTTCTAAAATAGCATTTGTGTTAGTTAAAGCTGTGGATTAGTAATAAGAATTTATTATTTAAAAACAATCACAAATTTCTTGGTACACTGGACAAGCAGATGGTTCATTTAATAATATTGACTTAATTTTCATAAAGTTTTTAGAAAAGATTAATCATTTATTAAAAACAAAAGTTGGTCTAATGATTAAATCTTAAAACAGACATTGGCCAAACCCACCCAGTGGAATCAACAAAGTTGAGCAAAAAGGATTTGTAACGGTAACAGCTGCTTTTATTGTAGTTTCTTCTTAACAGATAACTTTCCAAATTACAATGTAAAGTCACAAAAAATTCCAATTTAAAAGAATTCTTGTATCTACTTAAATAAAGTTTTTCAAAAATGCAAAAAGTGAGAAGACTCGACTCTATGTAACTGAAACAGGATGAAGGAAGGGTATACAGACCAGTGTGCGCTCGTTGTTGTTCCACAGCCACAGAGGACCGCCAGAGTCACCGCCGCAGGTGCTGCGTCCGCCAGCGCCGCTCACACACAGCGTGGAGCTGACCACGACGCTGGTGCCGTAGGTGGAGGCGCACACCGCGTTGGTGATGACCTGCAGCTGCACGTGGCTCAAGAACTGGTTGTTGGAGATTCCAGTGCCTGAAAATAATCGATAAAGTGTAAAGTTTTTGCATAATAATATAAACTACCTTTCAAAATGGTATTAAAAGGCATAAAAAATAAGCTAACTTGTAGTTCAGTAATCTAAACTTATCAAGTTTAAAAGATTTGTAATGGATATTCAGGAAACTTAATTCTTTGATATTAGTACATAATTTGAAATATGTCCTTACTGTCAGATGTGCGTCCGAAACCAGCCGCCCAAGCCCAACTGCCTACGAAGTTGTTGTTGGTCAAGCCAGTGGGCAGCCTGACCGGTTGGATGTTGTCTGTGAGCAAATATCATTATTTTAAACTCTAAATACTGGCAATAGAATAAAAGAAATCATTTCGGTAATTAATCTGTAGATAAAGTTATACTCTCTTTTAATTTCATTCAAGAATTACAATGAATAGAAAATAAAGGCCAAATTATTGGACAAAATCCTCTTCTTTTTGTATTTCTAAATTAAGAGCTCACTGTACGAATGAGTAGTTTTACCGGAATTGAACTTTTAAACTGTTAATGTTATTTTTTTAAAGGAACTACCTGTATATTATGATGTAGTGTACTCGAATCCGAACAATAGTTAGGTTAATATAATTGTTATTTGCTAACAAATACTAACTGCTGTAGGTAACCCAGCTCAGGTTGATGATGGCGATGTCGTTGTTCAAGTTGTTGGGACTGTAGTTGGCGTGAACGGAGACGGAGGAGGTTGTGATGCGGGTACCGCCGGAGAACAGGCGGAGGGAGCCCAGCACGATGGTCAACTGTCTCGCGTTCTGACGGCCGTCGAACCAGCAGTGGGCGGCGGTGACTGCTCTGGTGTTGGAGAGGAGAGAGGAACCGCACACAGAGGTACCGCCGGATTGCAGAGTGATCAATAATCCACCCTATAAATTAGAAAATAAGTCTTTTGGTTACATTTTAATTTAATCAAAAGTACCTGTACTTTTTGTTACAGAATTTACACGAAGATATAAATTAATTGACATATTTAATTCTTTTTTATTACGGTCAATTAAGAGTATATTTCCATTGACAAATTGAAATTTATATATTTTTATAAAAGTTAAAATGGGAAAATATCTAATAGCCCATCTGATGAAAAACGATTGCCTTACTAACTTAACTAAACCATGAATATTACTGAATAAACGATGACGCCCATAGTAGCTCTCATATTTTTCGCTTCCTGAGAACTAAGGATAATGCCTCTGTACCGAGATGATAGAGTCACAAATACCCGATTATATCTTTACATATTATTGACAATTTACATCATATACTAAATATTGTAGTCATGTATGTCTTTAGGTTCTTGTAAACTATTGGATACACTCTAGTCAAATTATTAACTTGTAATATTAATTGAAAAAAGACCAAATATTGGAGTTTTATTACGAGCCAATAAGACTCGGTTTAAAAAGTGAAAATCATACCAACACCTCAGGAATCTGTGAGCACTCACCAAGTGAGGGTGGTCGCCGAGGGATGCGGCCGATCCGCCGACGATCCTGGATCCATCGAAGTCGCCCGCCTCCTCGCTCCTCTTGATGGCGGCCGCCAGAGGGATGCCCACGTTCTCGTGGTAGTAGAGCCCGATCGGCTCCTCGGCCAGCACCGAGCCCACCAGCGCGACCAGCAGCAGGAGTTTCATTTTTGCACACAAAATAGTACGAGTTTGATAACAGCCGTGTCCATGATGGTTATTTATATATACTAATTTAGGATATCAATCTTTGTTTAATCACTTGGATTAACATTTTACGTTTAATTTAGATACATTGTCAGGTTATCAGCGCATTTAGATTAGACATATATGTCGTCTGATTAAATTAGTGCATCCATAAATTTTCATTGTCTTACAAATTTCCAAATTGTTTAAAAATAGACCATCGCCTACAGATATAAGCAGTACTATGGATATATCAGGATATACTGATGCTTACGGTACAATTCCTAAGGACTAAGGTATTATGCCTTAGTATTTTGTAGTTTCCCTACAATATTCCACCCGCCTTTAAATGGCACTGAATTTATTGGAGTAAGTACCCGGGTGTGCATGTTATGTAGCAATTTATCGCATGTTATTGGTTCAGTACCAATGTCATTCAAGAACGCACCGGTCGAGATCTACAAATAATTAGAATCTTCACCAATTTATTTATTTATTTCTTTTATTTACTTAAGCGCAGCGTCCGAAAATCTTTTTTTTTTTACAACACAGGGGACAAATGACTCACCTGACGGTAAGTGACTACCGCCGCCCATGATCACCCACAACACCAACGGCATTGCAGCTGTGGTGTCGGCTTTTTAAAAAAGAATAAGCTCTTTTCTTAAAGGTTATGATGTCGTATCTGTTCAGAAATACTGCTGCTGGAAGTTGATTCTTAGGAATAGTTGTGCTTGAAAAAAAGTGCCTCAAAAAACGCTTGGTGGAAGTCCGACACTCGTCCAGATGGTTGGAATGAAACTTTAGTTTAGGGCAGGTGGTACGGTGGTGAAAATCAGCAGCAAATATCAATCCGAATAATTCATCAGAACAGTTTCATGATACCACAGGTCACAGAGTTCCTAACTCTGTGACCTGTGGACCTATTCCTAATAAATAATTCCATTCCCTGAAGCACCACATCGGTGATGGTCTCGGCGATGGCATCGGGATCATCCAATGTGAAGCAAACCTGCCTTCATGGGTAGGATGCCAAAAAATTCGCATCTCATCCCAATCTGCCGACCTGTAGTGCCAAATGCGATGTCTTCTCGTAGAACGAGGTGGAATCGGGCTCATGAGAGGTACTTCGCTCCACACCGAACAACGATCCTATGCCACATGTTTTCATGCAAAATACCTCAGTTTGAAAACAAAGTTTGCGTATTGCTAGTAATGACCTACTGAACTGAAACATATTCCTAAAGACGTCCCAAAAAATATGCTCGCCATAATGAATGAAGGAGTAGTCAAAAACAGATAGAATAATATGCGTTTATGTAAATAATTTAAAACTTTAATATCTACAACTATATCAAACTAACTATACCAGAGGGAGACTTTGTACAAAAGTCGTTTGCTTGAGTACCTCTGTCCCATTCGTGTTTCTACCGTGAAGCAGTTGTGTTTGCATGGCTGTGACTGTGTGTGTGGGATATGGCGTGAATTTATAGCGTACAGAGAAATAACATCTGAGTCCTCAGAAATGTCAACGCATGGGGGTATCATGGTCGAAACAGTATACTCCGTTATATCCATGGTACTGCTCATGTCTATAGGCGACGGTTACCACTTTTCATCAGGTGAGCCGTCAGCTTGTTTGCCATTCTAAGTTGTATATAAAAATGGTAAAGGTCATAAGCTTTTTTTAAATCCCGGTCCGTGAACATATTACTGTCACTCAGACGAAGTCGCGGGGACAAGCTAGTACTAAATAAGTCTTATTATGCTTATTATATTGTTTTTGGGACGATTTGAAATAAAAGCGAACAAAAGCGTTCGAGTGCCAGTATTTCTCGACCGGAGTTTCCAGCCAAACTAGAGTGCAGGGTAATACAATAAAGGTACAGAAGTACTAAGAATATGTCCTGTATGTTTCTTTATTTAATTGACATTAAAATTAGAAATATATATATTAGAGATATATGATATGTAAAGTCGTTTGACATTCATTAATTTAAATTTGGCGCGCATTAAGAGTTAAATAATACACTACTAAGCTATTATGTATTATTTATTTATGTATCAATGTTTTAAGTATGTGACATATTTTATAAAATTAGGGTATGATGAGGCTGACATATCTTTATAGGATAAAAGCCTCTAAATAAAAAAGATAAAAAAAAAGAGTTGAATCAAATTGTCAGAATAACTTGTCAGTACAGATGGGCAAAGCACCGGGTTTAAACCCGGTGCTTTGGTAAAAACCCAATAAACACCCATAAACTCCCATAATCACCCAAAAAAATAGGTTCTTACGTATTTTTTTGAAAATATGTAAGTAATACCAATAAATTATTTTTATAAATTGTATTGATCAATTCTACAATATTAAATAAAACGTTAACTAATAATATTTCAGGAAATTTTAAAAATCTATATATAATAAAATGAAAGTAATTAATTTTCAGTGTTTTCATGTTGCAGTTGATCAACATGTTGGCCTTTTGCTTCCCGTAGATACTTTAAAATTTCTTCATAACACCTCGTTCGCACACATGGCCGTATATATTTAAATTCTTGAGCCACTAACAGTCCGAAATACTCATTTCTTTTATCCTCTTCTCCATAAATTAAGCATTTAGAACAGTTTGTTTCTTCTTTCAGTAAATTTTCTTTTACTTTATCCTCGTTTTTTTCTTTGTTGCGACGACGCTGGGTAAATCATCTGGACACTGGGTCTCACTATCGCCAAATATATTTGGAGATCGGCTTCGGCTACGGCTTGGCAGACATTTTTTTCTTTCTACAATTTTAAATTAAATTTATTAGAATAAATGCTTCGAACACACGCGATCTAAGTACCTTTTGTGTTTATTATACCTTACCTACCTAGGTATAAAAAGAGTACTTACGTAGATTTTCTTTTATTAACTGTTTTATACGAAGATCTTGATCTCTCAAATTAGCATCCATTTTACTTCCAGTGATTATCAACTAAATTAATAATCCACAAAGTATTAAATAACGTTTTTATGAAATATTTAGCACAAAAACAATACCCTTTAAATATCGATCGTCAGTAACTGTGGCTGACTTACCTATATTCTAGCAAGCAGGACTGCCAGATGTGAAGGGGAAATCCCCAATAAATTGTTGCATGTGACTGATGATGTGAGCATGTTCGTTTCATAATAAAAATGTTGCCAGGTAACCAAAAAGTCGTATGTTTTTGTGCGAATTACGATCATAATCTTTACGATCGTACATTAAAAAATAGACAAATAATAGTATGAGTACGATTTAAATCGTATATCTGTCAACCCTGCTAGCAAGACAGCGACAAAATCACGTTGCATAACAATGTAGCCCAAGCTTATATCTTATGAAATATACGGAAGAGATACGGACTTAGAAAAAACAGAAATGTTGTTCTTTGTGGAAGTCATTGATGAAATTCTATGTATTTTAGCCCGCAAACTTTCTTCAAACAAAAACAGCGCCATCTAGTATCGAGTTCTGTAATTATCTCTTTGTTTATGGATTTGAAGTAAGACCGCCACGCATGCAATACATTATGACTGGGGATTCCCCTATTCGTCGACGCTGAATATGAGGCGACGACAATCACTGTCAAACGTGTTCACTATTACTCTGACTCTGGTAACGTGACTTCCTGGTAACGTGTTAGGTAGGAAAAGCAGTAAAAAAGTGCATATTAAGGGAGCAGATTTGAAATAATATTTATACTTAACAAGAAATAATTAAAGGTAAGTGGATTTTTGAATGATACAATTATATCATGATCACTTAACAATTTTAACTTAAAATTAGATGTATTATTACAAGCTTTTATTTAGCTTGCGTTATGTAAATAAAAGTATGTAGGTATGTTCGTATGTTGATGCAATTATCCTCAATCCTCAACCGACTGGGATAAAATTTTCCATACACGTTTATTTTGGATGATAGTGCATAGTTAGCTGAGAGTCGTCATTGGATAATAATGGTGGATAGCCTAAGATGTGTACTAGATATTTATTTTTAACATAATATGCGTAAGTACCTAATCGAATTAAAGAAGTTGCTGAGAAAAATACAGAACAATACGATAATAAACTAGCGTCTGCGTTTAATCCTCCGAGGAGATGTAATTTTATAAAGGTTTTTTGTATTTATTTTATTATTTTTTTAATAAATTTATTGTAAATAACAAGAAATAATCATTGTAAAAAAATAGGCACTCTATTGTTGAATTTTCGTCAGACCAACTAATCATCGTTCATTTTTTTAGGTTCAATGGGGAGACCTAAAGATTTACGCATATGGGAGCACTACCGTACTTTACCAAACAAGTCTGTTTCTTGCAAGCTTTGTAATAAGGTCTACAAATTCAGTAATGCTGCCAAAATGCTTCAACATCTTATCACTTGTCCAAAATCTCCAGAAACATTAAAAGACTCTATGAAACTTATAAAAGATAGCTCGTCCAAAACCAAAATGTCTGGACTGTCAGAGATAGAGACAAATGATTCTTTTATAAGCCCCTCGTCGTCTGCTAACACTACAATAAATGCTGAGTTTCAAGACACCGATGATCATATAAAAACAGAATTAGCGAGAGCTATATTTGTAACAGGGACGCCATTATCGATGGTGCAACATCCTTTATGGATACAATTTTTCGAAAAATTGCAACCAAAATTTAAAATACCTTCACGTAAAGCTTTAGCGACAAAATACTTAGATAAAATATATAGAGAAATGCGTTTTGAGTTAAATGAGGAACTAAATGCTTGTAGTTACTTACACCTTCAGTGCGATGGCTGGTCTAATTTAAGAAATGAAGGAATAATAAACTTTCTTATATCAAAACCTCAACCTGCATACGTTAAAAGTTTGAATACAGAAAGTAATCCTCACACTAGTGAATACCTTAGCCAAGAAGTTGAAAAAGTAATGAAAGTGTATGGAGCAAATAAGTTTCTTGTACTTATTGGCGATAACGCTAGAAATATACAAAAGGCATTCGAATTAACAAAACTCAAATATCCACATGTTGTTCCTCTCGGTTGCTGTGCACATATCCTTAACTTGTTGTGCCAAGATATTGTAAAGATACAAGAAGTAACTGTGTTTATTATGCAAGCCATAAATATAATAAAAACTGTTAAAAGGAGTCAACGATTAAGTTCCTTGTTGATAAAATCAAGGCAGGGTGAAGATTCTACACAAACACTAAAATTGCCTTGTGCTACAAGATGGGGAAGTCATGTTACTTCGTTAAAAAGTTTGAAAGCAAATAAGATAGCTTTGCAAATATTAACAGTTAGAGAAGATGTGGTAATTTCAAGAGATATTAAAGATTTAATTCTAAGTGATGATTTCTGGACGAAGACAGGGGAATGTATAAGTATTTTGGAACCAGTCACTGAAAGCATATTTTACTTAGAGAGCGACCAGAATCGTTTGCATCGCACATACATTACATTTAGAGATGTACAAGCTAAGATACGTTTTGCATTAAATGAGATTTCGACATTGAGCGAAGAAAGCAAACAGCAGATTCTAACATCAGTATCTTCAAGATGCAATATGGCAATGAGGCCAATACATTTTGCAGCATATATTCTAGACCCCAGGACTCTAGGAGTCGAACTTACTCAAGAGGAAGAACTTAAGGGTATGGAGTTTATCTACAATTTAAGCCAACACTTAAGTTTGTCAAATGTAATGGCAGATTTGGCGTGTTATAAAGCTAAAGAAAACTTTTGGGCCAGAGGATTTGTATGGAGCTCATTAGATAGCATTGAGCCCCTAATATGGTGGAAAGGTATTTGTGGTTCCACTGAGTTAAGCAAAGTAGCGATTCGTATTCTATCAGCTCCCTGTACTTCGGCAGCCACTGAGCGTTCCTTTAGTATCCAAGGCTACATACATAATAACAAAAGAAATCGACTTACAACTGAAAGAACTGAAAAAATTTCATTCATTTGTTATAACTGGAATCTTAAACATAAAGCTGAATGCGAGGACATTCAGTTTAATGAAGAAAATACCTTAGAAGCTTTCATTGAGCAAGTAAATGAACATAACAGTTTAGACGAAATAGAGCCTATCGAACCTATACAATTCATCGCTTGTAATAACTCTGAATCTGACAGTGATTGACTGTAGTTTTACATTTTACTTTCATCTCTTTCTTAATAAACTCAAAATCAAATTAAAAGTTTTTTATTCTGTAGGCTGCATAATAATATTGTCTATGTCCAGTATAGTGGACGTCTTGCGGCTGAGATGACGATGATGAAGTACAAAATCATAAACACCCAAAAATTTGGGTGTTTATGGGGTTTAAACCCAATAAACCCAAAACACCCGGTTTTTACCCACCAGACTTTAAACCCACCCAGGTGGATTGCCCATCTCTACTTGTCAGTCATTGTCATTCACTAGGAAGTATCTAGATTTACTGTTGTAATAAATATTCTAAATTGCTTTTAATACTTGAAATAATAGCGTAAAATGTTGTTCCCCTTTTCAGGTGAGTTGATCGATATATTAATAAATTAATTAAATAATAAGGTTGTAAATTAAGAACAATTGTTAATAATAATAAATTAACCTCTTTTCAGAGCAACACAATAAGTTTATTATTTCATAGGGAAAAAGTGTCGGTAGGGGTCGCCCTAGACGGACGTATGTCGACCGAATAGGCGACGTGCTGAAGAAGGGCCAAATTAAAAGTACCCGTAACCGGCGAGCGTGTATGAAAAGATTGATGAATGTGGAGGAAGCGAAAGAGGTTTGTTTGAATCGAAGCATTTGGCGTTCCATTGTTTCTGCCTACCCTAATGGGAGACAGGCGTGACAGATATGTATGTATGTATGTATGTATATAATAAACGAAATGCTTGTAATTGCAGGCGCTTTCTTCTCTAGACCCTTAGACGTTGTTTGTGCTCTATATTTGTGTGTACAGCCAGGGAAGGTGTGAAGTGATCCTGACGTGTCGGAGCGGTCGCCTGCCTGGCAGCCGCGGACTGAGTACAATGTTCCCACATCGATCTGTGCGTAATCATCAATGATATCTAAGTGTAAACATGTATGTGATATTTCATTATATCAGCCACTAACTGGCCACTGTTGGACATAGACCTCCCATTACTGATGGGTTTTTTCCAGCAGTTGCCATGTTGTTGTTGTTTAAAAGGATGCTCCTTTTAGAGATAGTTGATAGATTTATTTATTTATTTATTTATTTATTTATTTATTTGAAAATTTCTCACTACACTTACAGTTTCCCAAAACGTGTAGTGAGCCAAAGTTTTATTTCACAAACTTACAAATTTTGTACAACATTTTAAAAATATACTTCTTTTGTAATTAAATATGTCAATATCTGGCTGCTGAGCAATCAGAGAATTGAGCAGAGAAATAGCCTGATACGTGGGAGCAAACTGAGCAGTACAGGTACGAACCGGCGGTGCCGATAGTAGTCTACAAGCACGCAATCGCATGCAGCGTTGGGGTGCGTACAAAGAACAACGGCTAAGAGTTACAGGATTGTCTATTCCGCCGTTGAGCAACTGATAATAGTGCATCATCAAATTGCACTTTCGCCTTACCTCGAGCGTGTCTAGACCTACCATACCGGATACGAACAGTGATGGGTACAAATAAGGATAGTAGCCGTAAAGTTTACTATATAGAACACGTGCAAATTTCCTCTGAACTCTTTCTATCATTATCTTGTATTTTGTTTCATGAGGGTTCCAAATAATTGAATTGAATTCTAAAATGCTTCGTACAAATGAATAATATAATAATAATATTGCACCTTTATCTTGAAGTTGTGCCGACTGTCTTATCACAAAACCTAACGATTTATATGCACGACTACAAACGATGGTTATATGATTATTAAAAGTTAAAGCAGTGTCCAGCGTAAGGCCTAAATCGCGTATTTGTGACACACGTTCAAGCGGCGTACCAGATATATTGTAGACATAAGAATGGGGAACACGAGACCGCGTGAATGTGACCGATTTACACTTTGAAATATTAAATTCCAAGTTATTATGTCCAGCCCATGCCACAACGTTGTCAATATCTCGCTGTAGAGTTACACAGTCTTCCATGGTTCCGATAGCCATGAATAGATAGATAGATACTCTTTATTCTTTCCTCCAAAATATTTATTGTACACTGAGAGAACAATGGGCGACCTTATCGCTAAAAGCGATCTCTTGCAGCCAACCTTTGGATGGAGAGGAGTAATTATTGTTACCATTACCAGCCACGTGTCACCGAAGGAACCAAGGATGCCCGAGGCGGAGGCCACCGAGGCATCCATGCTACGTGTATCCAAGGTACTCCACCTATGTAATTGAACGTAATTCCCAAAGAAATATGGGGTGGAAAATGGGCTATCGGCTAGTTTTACCGCAACTATACTATATACGTATATATATATGTATATATATATATATATATACCAGAGGGATACTTTGTACAAGTCGACTGCTTGGGTTCCTCTGTCCCATTCGTGTTTCAACCGTGAAGCAGTTGTGTTTGCATGGCCGTGTTTCGGTTTGAAGGGTGGGATATGCCGTGAATTTACTGGGTGCAGAGGAATAGCACCTGAGTCCTCAGGAATGGCAACGCATGGGGGGTATCATGGGCGAAACAGTATACTCTGTTATGTCCACGGTACTGCTCATGTCTATAGGCGACGGTTACCACTTTCCATCAGGTGGGCCGTCAGCTTGTTTGCCATTCTAAGTTGTATAAAAAAAAGATACGTCTTTTTCTTTATTTTTTATGTTTCTTCGCAAGTACCTTTAATTTGTCGGACAAAGCGCATTATGTCTTGATAGTGTCAGAGTATTGTCTAATTGCGATGTGTTCTCGTGATAAATAATAAGCGTAAATTATTAATAAGTACAAATATTAATGACCTCGATTGATTTTAACACGTTCTTTGACATTGCATGATTTAGAAACAAGATACAGTTGGCGTGTGACGGTAGCCCGATACTGTGATAGAATTTAGCAAGAGATAATGAAATATATGTCTGATATTAGGCAAATAGTAATCTGATATTTGAGATCGAACCTAAATAGATAGATACAGAGAGACAAATAGATACTTTTTATTGTTTCCTTCAAAACATTACACTGAGAGAACAATGGGCGACCATATATATATATATATATATATATATATATATATATATATATATATATATATATATATATATATGTATGGAAGATATTTTGGTTCGTTGAATTCGTCACGAAGAGCTAACTGGTTTGCTTCATCCTCGCCTATCATCCCTCACTGGTGTCCTGCTGGTGTATACCGATAGCGCGGGTCTGGTTCTGCTCATGTCTATAGGCGACGTTTGCCACTTTCCATCAGGTGGGCCGTCAGCTTGTTTGCCATTCTAAGTTGTATAAAAAACACTCAGTCCAATCGGATCGATATACAATGTGAGTGTACATAGTCCATATTGTGTTTATTTTTGTATTTCATTAATTATTATTAATTATCTAGTAAACTGTACATTTGATTCATTGTCTAGCGATTGACATCGGAGATAATGCATCATGTGTAGGTAATTACGTAAAATTGTACAGAGAAGTTAAACAAATATTTTATTAAGGCTTAAAATAAAAGGAGAGAGAAAAGGAAGTAAAGGGGAACTTTGTACAAAAGTCGATTGCTTGGGTACCTCTGTCCCATTCGTGTTTCAACCGTGAAGCAATTGTTTGCATGGCTGTGTTTCGGTTTGAAGGGTGGGATATGACAGTGGATTTACTGGGTACAGAGGAATAACACCTGAGTCCTCAGGAATGGCAACCATGGGGGCTGTCATGGGCGAAAGAGTATACTCTGTTATGTCCATGGTACAGCTCATGTCTATAGGCGATGATTACCACTTTCCATCAGCTTGTTTGCCATTCTATGTTGTATAAATAAAAAGAGTACCTATGCACACGAGTGAGACAGAGGTATGTCCCACACTTCGCATAGGTCTGCGTTTGCATGATTGCGTTTAAAGCAAATATAGAAAGCGGGGGAAAGGGATTGTTTGTGAAGAGAGGTCGACCTGACAGGGAAAGCAATATACCCTGTCAGGTCGACCTCCACGTGGTTCCCCTGGAAACCATCGTGGCTAATTCTAGTCGAATTCGTCAGGATGGGCTAACTGACCTACTTTCATCCTCATCAGTCATCTATCACTGGTGCCCCGTCAGCGTATACCGTTAGCGCAGGCGGGGTTACCATTCCATTATTATCCGTTAAAAAAAAACATAACAACACTGTGGTCATCATAACGAAACAGTCGCACGTCAGTCGCACGTGCGTGGTGGCCCATATTCTCACCGTAGCTTCATAATAAATATACGCAAACATTTTGTATATATGCAGGAATCTTCAACTGTCTCATAAAAACAGCGACCTAAATAATGTTACCACTAGATACAAATACAAACTTGCTGTTGCGAAGTGTCGTTTAGATAAAGTTAACAGGTCTTTTATGGGAATGGGCATTAAATATTATAATAAGATACCGAAGGATATTTTGGATCGACCTTTTAATAAGTTTAAAACTGTTATTAAAAAACACTTATTGAACAAAGCCTGTTACACACTAAACGATTACTCGAATGACAAGCGTGCACGGTGTTAGTGGATCATGCGCGGGCTTTAAACGACCATGTAATTTTAGACATGGTACATTTAAATGTAATATATAAAATTCTCGCGGTGTTTGTTACCAAACTCCTCCGAAACAGCTTTACCGATTTTAAGGAAATTTTGTGCGCATATTGGGTAGGTCTAAGTAGTCTACGTAATAAGGGTGACCCACCCCTAATTTTTTTTTAATTTTTTTGTCAATTTTTTTTATTTTTATTTTATTATGATTTAGCATTGAAAAATACATACAAATTCAAATTTTCACAGTCAATCGCAATAGGCTTGCAAGATGGCAATCGAATATAATAATTGTAGTACGATATATTTTCATGTATAGTTCTCGAAATAATGTATACTCGTGTGGTAAAACAACGTTTGCCGAGTCAGCTAGTAAATACATATAATGTTAACAGAGATTTAAAAGAGCAACTGTTGAGCTTCTCGCGGGCTCTTCTCAACAGATAACAACCTTCCGAAGCCTGCAGTAGATAAAAAAAATTGCCGACTTTAAAAGTGCTTGTAAACAAGTCTTGTCTATTTTAATAAAGATGATTTGAATTTGAAGGGTGAGATCATCATCATCATCATCATCATCTCAGCCACTACCCGTCCACTGCTGGACATAAGCCTCCCCAATAGACTGCCATAAAGAACAGTCCTGAGCCACCTGCGTCCACTGACTTTCTGCAATGCATTTCAGGTCGTCACTCCATCTAGTGGGGGGGGGGGGATCGTCCTACACTGCATTTACCCGTACGCGGTCGCCACTCAAAAACCTTTCTTCCCTATCGGTTGTTGGTTCCAAGGGTGGAATATGGCGGTGAAATTACAGGGTACAGAAGCATAACACCTTAGACTTCAGGAATGGCACCCTATGACTTATGACATAGGCATAATAGCGTATTTTATAATGTCCACGGTACTGCTCATGTCTATAGGCGACGGTTAGGTATTTATTTATTTATTTTTTTTCTATGGGTGAAAATGATATGGAAGCCCCGCCTGCGCTAACGGGATACGCTGGCGGAGCACCAGTGAAGGGTGATAGATGAGAATGAAAACAGGCCAGTTAGCCCATCATGATGAATTCATCAGGAATTAGCCATGATAGTTTCCAGGGGGAACCGCGAGGAGGTCGACCTGGTTGGGTATATTGCTAGCAATGGGATTCTCAGTCTCCATTACTAACAATCCCTTTCCCTCCGACGGTTAGGTATTAGGTTCCATCAGGTGAGCCGTCAGCTTGTTTGCCATTCTAAGTTGGATAAAAAAAAAATTAAAGTCAGGTTTTTTGTAGAACAAAATCTTAAAGTATTAGATTTATGATTCACTTGATGGTAATCAGTTACCATTACCATAGCCTTTCTATCCCTGTATTCTATGGTGTCCTTGGTGCATGTGCAAAAACGATTACTATTTTTCATCAAATATTTAAAGACATTTGAAGTTGCATAGAAAACATTACAACAATCCATGATATTCCGCTGTTGGGCACTAGTCTCTCCCTGTAAAAGGCGGCCTAGTATAAGACTCGTAATCATATTCTTGCACCAGTATTGTGTTTCTGTAGTCAGGTACTGGTGCCTCACCAGCGTATACCGATAGCGCAGCTGGGGCTTTTAAAACTTACTGGCACCTCGCCATTAGAAAGGGAATCTTAGTGATAGAGAATGTAGTCCCCAGCTACTTTATCCTGACAGGTTAACATTCACGCGGCCCTGGAAACCATCGTGGTTAGTTCCTGTTAAATTTGTCACCAGCTTTCGTCCTCATCTATCATCCCTCACTGGCGCTTCGCCAGCGTGTACTGATAGCGTTGGCGGGGTTACCGCTCTACTTCCATTGCTTGTAAACTATCTGATATATTTTATCTAATTTCCTTGGTAAAACTTCCGGGGATTTTCATTTATCAGTTTGTTGTCGCGACTATTGGGCCGCAGTGCTAGATATGAAACTAGTTCAGTAGTTCTTGATTAATAAATAAACAAACATTGTTTACAAACAAAGAGCCACTAGCTATGTATTTTTTTTTAAATGGATTAAAATGGAACGGTAACTCCGCCTGTGCTATCGGTATACACCGGCGGGGCACCAGTGAAGGATGATAGGTGAGGATGAAGTAGGTCAGTTAGCCCATCGTGACGAATTCAACAAGAATTGTTCACGATGGTTTCCAGGGGGAACCACGTGGAGGTCGACTTAATAAGGTATATTGCTAGCAATAGGGCTGTCAAACTCCATTGCTAACAATCCTTTTCCCCCCACTAACTATGTATTTAATTAATAAACATACAGATTTTGTTTCATAAATACTTAAAGATTATTAAAAGATTTGTAAGTACATTTTATATTTTATCGTAATAACTGTCATTTTAACTTATGTTTTTTTTACACCACTGAGGTGGCAACAAGCATACGGCCCACCTGATGGTAAGCAGTGACCGTAGCCTATGAACGCCTGCAATACCAGAAGTGTTACGCACGCGTCGCCGACCCTGAAGAAACCTCTTTACCCCCCTTTTGAAGAACCCCATGCTGTAGTCTCTTGGGAAAACCACGTGTAATTTGGTTGAGAAAGCTCGTCTCAGGCAGGCTGTAGCTGCGGCACAGCCGCTCTAGTTTCCCGGATGGTACCGAAACTAGTCGAGCTTGTCGATCAATTTAATTTTTTTTATGCAACTTACAATGGCAAACCAGCTGACGGCCCACCTGATGGAGAGGGGTAACCGTCGCCTATAGGCATGAACAGTACCATGGACATAACAGAGTATACTGTTTCGCCCATGATACCCCCCATGTGTTACCATTCCTGAGGACTCAGGTGTTATTCCTCCGTACCCAGTAAATTCACGCCATATCCCACCCTTCAAACCGAAACACAGCCATGCAAACACAGCTGCTTTACGGTTGAAACACGAATGGCAATCGACTTTTGTACAAAGTCTTCCTATATATATATATATATATATATATATATATATATATATATATATATATATATATATATATATATATATATATATTTGTTAATTCGTTTTAATTTAGATTATAATATTATTTCGATATTTAATTCAAGGATTTAGTTCACAGTTAGGTAGCTAGCGATAAATGTAATCAGTAATAATAATAATCACGTGCCGGCAATTGCTGGCATGTTGATAAACAGACATACATACACACAATTAGTAAGCGCCTGCCGCTTCGCTTGCACGCACTATAATAAAGCCATAATCACAGTATTGTTTTTTATACACAACTGGTTGATATTTAAAGACTGTATTTCATAAAAAAATAAACTGACTTCAGCAGGTCCACTCTTGAATTTAATATCAATATCAATCTAATCTATTGCCAATGACAATTTCGTACTGTACTCATGTAACAACTGTTAGGAATTAGGTTTTTTTTTGAAGGATGAAAATGGTATGGTAGCCCCGCCTGCGCTAACGGGATACGCTGACGGAGCACCAGTGAAGGGTGATAGATGAAGATGAAAACAGGCCTAACTGGCCTGTTTTCATCTTCATCTATCACTTCAGCTTCATCATTAAGTGGGCACTGAGAGCATAACTTTTAAGATAACCTTTCTGATGGGCGGTGAGTTATCATATTAATAACAGTTTTTTTTTTTTTATGGGTGAAAATGGTATGGTAATCCCGCCTATGCGTAAGAATGAAAACAGGCTAGTTAGCCCGTCATGAATTAATTGATCAGGAATTAACCATGATAGTTGACCAGGGGGAACCGCGAGGAGGTCGACCTGGTTGGGTATATTGCTAGCAATGGGATTCTCAGTCTCCATTACTAACAATCCCTTTCCCTCCTAGGAATTAGGTTAGAATAGGGATCGGTTTACAATAGCTTACGTTAGCAAGTTGCACTAATATGCATCAATCAGAACAGTATGGAGGCATTATGTCGCCAGTGTTGCAAGTCGAGAGTGGGAAACGTCTCAATTCCAATATTTCAAATACCAGAGAGAGACTTTGTACAAACGTCGTTTGCTTGGACACCTTTGTCCCATTCATGTTTCAACCGTGAAGCAGTTGCGTTTACATGGCTGTGTTTCAGTTTGAAAAATGAGATATGGCAGTGAATTTACAAGGTACAGAGGAATAACACCATGGCAACGCATGGGGGGTATCATGGGCGAAACAGTATACTTTGATATGAATGGCATACAAGCTGACGGTCCACCTGATGGAAAGTGGTAACCGTCGCCTATAGACACGAGCAGTACCGTGGACATAACAGAGTATACTGTTATTCTAGATCATTCCTAAGTCGTTTTCAGACCTGCTGATATTGTTTGACTGTATGTTGATACTGCAGTTGCGTCACGAGCTTAGTACATTGATAACTTGAATCTAGATAAGAGAATATAATTAATTGGCACCGTGATAGTGTTATGGCGGATTGGCGGTGTCAATGCGACTCGAATTGCATCAGTATTGCCAACTTTATAGAACACATCCACATTACATTACATGTATTTACATGATGATAACATAGGTATGGTAAGATTTTATTTATTTATGTATCTATTTAAACTTCAATACGCAATTCTATAAGTAAGTGTATGGCGGACTTAACATATCTCAACAGCGTTCCCTACCAGTACACCATGAAGCGAGCAGAAAATTAGGTACGCGGTGCGTTTACCACTGAAATATGTATAAATATTGTTACTACATGTTACACGCATACATCCATATATATATATATATAGGTGTGTATCTCTCTCTCTCTCTCTCTCTGTCTGTGTGTATGTGTGTGTGTGTGTATGTGTGCGTGCGTGCGTAACATTCATTTAAACGGTTTTATTTAGCTCGACCTGTACGGTATTTATTTATTTGGGTCAAAATTAGAAATTGGAATTTAAGCACCTTCCTGTTGTCAGATTGATCTGAAATTTGGTACACACATTTAATTTAGATGACAATATAATATAATAAAATCAATAACATTATAAATCTAAGATGGCCGCCGATACAAAATGACGGATTACATATTTTTTCCTTAACCCCCGCAATATGGGTATCAAATGAAAGGGCTACACTAGTAAAACACGATGATTATGTCAAAATTTTAAATTCAAGATGGACGCCGTTCCAATATGGCGGACTAGGTACATATTTTTCCACAACCACCACAATATGGGTATCAAATAATAGGACTACACTGAGACACCCAGACACTAGACACTCGGACACTAGACACTCAGACGCTAGACCCTCAGACACTAGACACTCAGACACCCAGACCCTAGACACACAGACACTAAACACTCGGATACAAGACACTCAGACACTAGACACTCGGACACTAGACACTCAGACACTAGACACTCGACACTCGACACTCGACACTCAGACACTAAACACCAGACACTAGACACTCAGACACTCGACACTCAGACACTAGACACTAGACACTCGACACTAGACACTCGACACTCGACACTCGACACTCGACACTCGACACTCAGACACTAAACACCAGACACTAGACACTCAGACACTCGACACTCAGACACTAGACACTAGACACTCGACACTCGACACTCGACACTCGACACTCGACACTCGACACTAGACACTCGACACTCGACACTCGACACTCGACACTCGACACTCGACACTCGACACTCGACACTCGACACTCAGACACTAAACACTAGACACTAGATACTAGACACTCAGACACTAGACACTCGGATACAAGACACTCAGACACTAGATTCTCAGACACTTGACACTCAGACACCCAGATACTAGACACTCTGATACTCGACACTCGACACTCAGACACTAAACACCAGACACTAGACACTCAGACACTCGACACTCGACGACACTCGACACTCGACACTCGACACTCAGACACTAAACACTAGACACTAGACACTAGACACTAGACACTCAGACACTCGACACTCAGACACTAGACACTCGACACTCGACACTCGACACTCAGATACTAAACACTAGACACTAGACACTCGGATACAAGACACTCAGATACTAGACTCTCAGACACTTGACACTCAGACACCCAGACACTAGACACTCAGACACTAGACACTCGAAACTCGACACTCGACACTCGACACTCGACACTAAACACTAGACACTCGACACTCGACACTCGACACTCGACACTTAGACACTAGACACTCAGACACTCAGACACTCAGACACCCAGACACTAGACATTCAGACACTAGACACTCGGATACAAGACACTCAGACACTAGACTCTCAGACACCTGACACTCAGACACCCAGACGTTAGACACTCAGACACTAGACACTCGACACTCGACACTCGACACTCGACACTCGACACTTAGACACTAGACACTCAGACACCCAGACACTAGACACTCAGACACTAGACACTCGGATACAAGACACTCAGACACTAGACTCTCAGACACTTGACACTCAGACACCCAGACACTAGACACTCTGACACTAGACACTCGACACTCGACACTCGACACTTGACACTCAGACACTAAACACTAGACACTAGACACTCAGACACTCGACACTCAGACACTCGACACTCAGACACTAGACACTCGACACTCAGATACTAAACACTAGACACTCAGACACCCAGACACTAGACACTCAGACACTAGACACTCGGATACAAGACACTCGACACTCGACACTCGACACTCGACACTCGACACTCGACACTCGACACTCGACACTCAGACACTAAACACTAGACACTAGACACTCAGACACTCAGACACTCGACACTCAGACACTAGACACTCGACACTCGACACTTGACAGTCGATACTCGACACTCGACACTCGACACTCGACACTCGACACTCGACACTCGACACTCAGACACTCGACACTAGACACCGTTCCAATATGGCGGACTAGGTACATATTTTTCCACAACCACCACAATATGGGTATCAAATAATAGGACTACACTGAGACACGCAGACACTAGACATTTGGACACTAGACACTCAGACACTCAGACACCCAGACACTAGACACTCAGACACTAGACACTCGGATACAAGACACTCAGACACTAGACTCTCAGACACTTGACACTCAGACACCCAGACACTAGACACTCTGACACTAGACACTCGACACTCGACACTCGACACTCAGACACTAGACACTAGACACTCGACACTAGACAATCGACACTCGACACTCGACACTCGACACTCAGACACTAAACACTAGACACTAGACACTCAGACACTCGACACTCAGACACTCGACACTCAGACACTAGACACTCAGATACTAAACACTAGACACTAGACACTCAGACACTAGACACTCGGATACAAGACACTCGACACTCGACACTTGACAGTCGATACTCGACACTCGACACTCGACACTCGACACTCGACACTCGACACTCGACACTCGACACTCGACACTCGACACTCGACACTCAGACACTCGACACTAGACACCGTTCCAATATGGCGGACTAGGTACATATTTTTCCACAACCACCACAATATGGGTATCAAATAATAGGACTACACTGAGACACCCAGACACTAGACACTCGGACACTAGACACTCAGACGCTAGACCCTCAGACACTAGACACTCAGACACCCAGACCCTAGACACACAGACACTAGACACTCGGATACAAGACACTCAGACACTAGACACTCGGACACTAGACACTCAGACACTAGACACTCGACACTCGACACTCGACACTCGACACTCAGACACTAAACACCAGACACTAAACACTCAGACACTCGACACTCAGACACTAGACACTAGATACTCGACACTAGACACTCGACACTCGACACTCGACACTCGACACTCGACACTCGACACTCGACACTCGACACTCGACACTCGACACTCGACACTCGACACTCGACACTCAGACACTAAACACTAGACACTAGACACTAGACACTAGACACTCAGACACTCGACACTCAGACACTAGACACTCGACACTTGACAGTCGATACTCGACACTCGACACTCGACACTCGACACTCGACACTCGACACTCAGACACTAAACACTAGACACTAGACACTCGACACTCAGATGCTAAACACTAGACACTAGACACTCCGACACTCGGATACAAGACACTCAGACACTAGACTCTCAGACACTTGACACTCAGACACCCAGACACTAGACACTCAGACACTAGACACTCGAAACTCGACACTCGACACTTGACAGTCGATACTCGACACTCGACACTCGACACTCGACACTCGACACTCGACACTCGACACTCAGACACTCGACACTAGACACTCAGACACTAGACACTAGACACTCGACACTCGACACTCAGACACTAGACACTCGTCACTCGACACTCAGACACTAAACACTAGACACTAGACACTCAGACACTCGACACTCAGACACTAGACACTCGACACTCGACACTCGACACTCAGACACTAAACACTAGACACTAGACACCAGACACTCAGACACTCGACACTCAGACACTAGACACTCGACACTCGACACTCGACACTCAGATACTAAACACTAGACACTAGACACTCAGACACTGGACACTCGGATACAAGACACTCAGACACTAGACTCTCAGACACTTGACGCTCAGACACCTTTTTGGCCTCAGTTCCGTCGAACCCAAATGTACGAAACAGATATATCATCAGTTTTAATTGACTTTGGCACAGACGGCATGCACGTTATTTACCCTAAAGCCATACAGTTTCCAGCAAAATTCAATTATGGTACGGCTGAAAAAAGGATGTTGCCCTTAGTTTTGTCATGAGCATTCACCGTCCATAAAATGCAGGGCAGCTCCGTCGACCATGCAGTAGTATATTTGGGCTCAAAATGGTTTGAGGAAGGACAAGCATACGTGGCTCTAAGTCGAGTCAAGTCTCTGGAAGGGCTATGTATTGAGGAATTAGATTGTACTAAATTATCAGGTAAGAAACCATGTAATAATGATGCACTGAATGAATTAAATAAAATGAGGAATATTCGGTAAACAATTTCACTAAATACTAAAAACAAGAAAATAAAAATCGGTAAAAAAACTTTTAAGTTAAACGGTTTTATTTTATGTGCACTGAAAACTACAAAATAAATAAATAGTTACTTACCTATCAACCTACGTAGGTGATCTCGGTCATTAATATCTCTGATGGTAGTGGTTGTCATAACATGAACCATGTCAGCGGCCGAAAGGCAGTTCATGAGAGAACACTAACACCAGGGTTTGCTTGGTAGGTAAACTAAGCAGCCCGCACTATAACAAGTAGGTATTTTGACCTTCTAGTTCAGAAATATTTTAGTACTAGGCAGAATAGCTTTTAGGCATATTAGACTAAAATAAAAACGTGGGGCCCATTAACTATTTCTGTATTACTTTCTACTATACTAAGTGTGGATTGCATCGACTTATTATAATCGTCATCATCATCATCCTAGCGGTTTATCCCGGTCGCATCCGAAACCTCATAGATCCGTCCAGAGTCCGCTGAATCGACTTACTATAATCGTAACTGGAGGTTTTGACCATCAATAACCAGCCGTTACGGCTTCACCAGCGAACGCCGAGCTCATGATCTATCAAAGTATAAGATATGCTCTGCTATAGGTATGATTTCAGAGGGGCCCACGTTTTTATTTTAGTCTAATATGCCTAAAAGCTATTCTGCCTAGTACTAAAATATTTCTGAACTAGAAGGTCAAAATACCTACTTGTTATAGTGCGGGCTGCTTAGTTTACCTACCAAGCAAACCCTGGTGTTAGTGTTCTCTCATGAACTGCCTTTCGGCCGCTGACATGGTTCATGTTATGACAACCACTACCATCAGAGATATTAATGACCGAGATCACCTACGTAGGTTGATAGGTAAGTAACTATTTATTTATTTTGTAGTTTTCAGTGCACATAAAATAAAACCGTTTAACTTTAAAAAGTTTTTTACCGATTTTTATTTTTTTAAATTAAATACAATTCATATCATTCGATGACAGCGTAGTTTCTATAGATTTGAAAGAATTTAAAATTTGGTTATATATTTTTGAGATTATCGCTTCATTTCTTTTATTTTATAAAAATTTACTTTGTGTCGAAAACATAATGCGGACTTGCTATTAGTGCAGGTTCGAAAATAAGCAACAATAGCTTTGGCCCCGGCTTCGTTCGCTTCCATATACAAACTTTCATCCTGTACTTCTTACTAGCCTATGTTACTCAGGAGAAGATGTAGCATTCTAACATCGAAAGATTTTTTAAATTGATCCAGTAGATAGACAGCTACTCTTTATTGTTCCCTCCATAAGATTACAATAAACTTATTATAGATACAAACAATTACAAGAACGTTACAAGGTGAGACAACAATGAGCGGCCTTATCTAAGCAAGAGCGATCTCTTGCAGGCAACCCTTTTGGATGGAGAGGAGTAATTAAAACAGTTTGGCTAGTAGTTTAACTTTATTCATTTTAAACATACGAATATAATTCTTTCCTCTGTGTTGTGCTCCAGCTATAGACACGAACGCGGACGGCGTGGTGACCTCCCGACGAGCTGGCCAGCTTTGGTGCAGTGCCGCGATTCCGCCTGTTGCCTCTCTTGGACACGTCATGTCTGTGTTGTGATCTGCGCCCGCGCCTGAGCACTCTCCGGCGCATACAATAGGTGACTAGCTCCTAACAGAGATATTTGGGGGGGGAGGATTGTTAGTAACGCTCCCTGATCCCATTGCTAGCACATATCCTATATATCAGGTGGGCCGTCAGCTTGACCAGCCCATTGATACTTCAGCTTGCTTATCCTTCGGCTGTGTCGGCTCACTTTGGTTCTTTTGCGGATATCGTCATTTCGGATTCTATCACGCAAGGAGACTCCGAACATAGCCCTCTCCGTAGTCCGCTGAGTAACTTGTAGTTTTTGCATACAAATCGTATAGGTCCAACTAACGATATAATCGTATATATCAAACGTACAGACGAATTGAGATCCTGTTCCGTTTTCAAAGTCTTTAGCAGAAAGTTAAAAGTTTTAAAAACTTTCTTAGCCTGACTCGGCGCATGCGTCCTGCTCCACAGCGGCTGATAACTGCGACGGCCGCTGATGCATCCTCCTTCTATTAGTTGCCTCCTCCTATCTCTCCCATAAGTTTTAAAGGGAGATC